>NC_134356.1:376951808-377110135 GCF_048569485.1 Anomaloglossus baeobatrachus
CACACGCGGGTAGCATACGCCGTTCACACAAATGCCACACGGACCATAAAAACGGACATAAAAATAAATCACGGACCTGAAAAACGGCCCGTATTACACGTGCGTGCATTTTCACGGATGTGTGTCGGAGGCCTGAGATTCACTCAGGAAACCTTTGACCGTGCTCTGTACACACAGAAGAAATCAGACTAAAGCAACCCAACATTATTGTACTGGGGTCAAAAGTGTAAAAGGTAAGTGGTATAATAAGGAACAAATGATATCATACAAACACAACAGTTATGTGACACATTAAAGATGCAGGATTTGCTATACAACTTGCCTTGATGCTTTGGTAGCACAGGGAAATCCCTGTTAGGTAAAATAGTAATGCTATCCTACCATAAGTTCCCCACTTTTACCTATGCTGTTTGCCCACAGTTGAAAAGACACTTTCCCTTTAAGTGACAGCAAACACACTCTTAGGGTATGTGCGCACGTTGCTTTTTACCTGCTTTTTACCTGCTTTTTTGCTGCTTTTTCTTCTGCGCTGTTTAATGCCAAAATGGATGTGTTCTTCTATTCAAGCAAAGTCTATGGGAATTTGGGTTTCTTGTTCACACTATGTTGTTCAAAATGCTGCCTTTTTGTGGCAGAACTTTGGTCAAAAACTCAGCTTTGCAGTGCAAAACCCAAATGGCAAAAACAATTGACATGTTGCTTCTTTGAAAAGCTGAGTTTTTGACCAAAGTTCTGCCACAAAAAGGCAGCATTTTGAACAACATAGTGTGAACAAGAAACCCAAATTCCCATAGACTTTGCTTGAATAGAAGAACACATCCATTTTGGCATTAAACAGCGCAGAAGAAAAAGCAGCAAAAAAGCAGGTAAAAAGCAGGTAAAAAGCAACGTGCGCACATACCCTTACGTAATAACATTTAACCCTCAAATGGCTGCAGCAGTGCAAATAATACAGTCCAACTTTGAGACCATATTGGACCTAGGGACTAGAGATGAGTGAAGTTCGAGATTCGCCAATTTCATGTTTGAGTGATTTTGGGGGGTGTTTGAGCTCAAACTCGAGCTTTTTGCTAAAAGCTCGACTGTTCGAGTTAGGTTCGAGAACAGTTCGATCAACAAAAACGTGGCTTTTCACAGTAAGGCTATGTGCACACGTTGCTATCTGCATGCGTCCTGCGTCCCCAGCACAATCCCTCTCTCTTTCATACTCACCGATCACGGGTGTCTCGCTGCACGGCTGTCAGAAATCTTCGGCGTCTTTTCCTCTTTAGAAGATGGCTGCCGCTTCATTATTCAATCAGTTATTCCGTGCTTTCCCCGTCCACCGGTGCCCATGATTGGTTGCAGTCAGACACGCCCCCACAATGAGTGATAGCTGTCTCACTGCAACCAATCACAGTCGCCGGTGGGCAGGTCTATATAGTAAAATAAATAAATAAATAATAAAAAAAAATGCGGTTTCCCCCATATTTGATACCAGTCAGGATAAAGCCACATGAATGGAGGCTGGTATTGTCAGGATGGAGAGCACCACATTATCGGAGTCCACCACCCTAACAATATCACCCAGCAGCCGCCTGGAATTACTGCATCCTTTAGATGTGACAGTCCCGGGACTCCACCCAGCTCATCCCGAATTGCCCTGGTGCGGTGGCAATCGGGGTACTAAGAGGTTAATCATGACAAGCGTCTCCCCGAGACACCTTCCATGATCAACCTGAAAGTGTAAGTAAAGAAACACACAAAGCGAAAAATCCTATATTTGGAATAAAAGAGAAAAAAACACCCTCTTTTACCAGTTTATTAATCCCCAAATACACATCCAGGTCCGACGTAATCCACACGACACTCTCAGCTCTGCTACAAGATGCTGAAGGTGCAGCAGCACTGTAGAACACAATCGCACTGTGTCCACTCCACGTAGCAATGAAGTGAATCGCGCTAACACCAGAGACTTCAGCAATGCAGACGTCAATATTACCAAATCTGCCTATCTTTATCATTAGAGGCAGTAGCTCAGTGGATAGCGTGCTCACCTAAGAAGCATAACTTCACAAGTTCTAGTCGCGGTCCCGGTAAAGAATTTAATTTATTTATTTTTCTATTTTTTTATTTTTAATTTTAAATGATTTCGTGCAGTAAAATAAATAAATAAATCATAATAAAAAAAAAATGCAGTTCCCGCCATATTTGATACCAGCCAGGATAAAGCCACACGGCTGGAGGCTGGTATTGTCAGGATGGGGAGCGCCACATTCTGGGTAGCCCACCACCCTAACAATATCACCCAGCAGCTGCCCAGAATTGCCGCATCCATTAGATGTGACAGTCCCGGGACTCCACCCAGCTCATCCTGAATTGCCCTGGTGCGGTGGCAAAAGGGGTAATAATGAGTTAATCATGGCAGGCGTCTCTTCGAGACACCTTCCATGATTAAACTGAAAGTGAAAGTAAGGAAACACAGCGAAAAATCCTTTATTTGGAATAAAAGACAAAAAACACCCTCTTTCACCATTTTATTAAAATCCCAAAATACCCCTCCAGGTCCAACGTAATCCACACGACACTGTCAGCTCTGCTACAGAACACGAGTGCTCTGTATCAGCTTAACGTAGCAATGAAGTGAATCGCGCGGTCAGCAAAGACTTCAGCAATGCAGACTTCAAGATTACCAAATCTGCATATGTTTGCCATTAGAGGCAGTAGCTCAGTGGAAGAGCGCTCAACTAAGAAGCATAACTTCACAAGTTCTAGTCCCGGTAAAGAATTTAATTAATTTATTTTTTTATTTTTAATTTTAAATTATAATTATTATATATTTATAATTACAATTTAATTTAATTATGCACTGAGGGGAGGAGCCAGACATCAGCTGTGAGCTGCGGGACACACCTCTAAAATCGGAGCAGTTCACGGAATGAGGCTGCAATGCTCTCTCCTCTCTCTCCTCTCTCCCTCTCTCTCTGTCTCTCTCCCTCTCTCTCTTCTTCTTCTCTTCCTCTCTTTCTCTCTCTCTTTCTCTCTTTCTCTCTTTCTCTCTTTCTCTCTCTTTCTCTCTCTCTTTTTCTCTCTTTCTCTCTCTCCTCTCTCTCCTCTCTCTCTCTTTTTCTCTCTCTCCTCTCTATCCTCTCTCTCTCTTTTTCTTTCTCTTTTTCTCATCTCTTTTTCCCTCTCTCTCTCTCCCTCTCCTCTCTCCTCTCTCTCTTATCCCTCTCTCTTTTCTCTCTCTCTCTCACACCCTCCCTCTCTCTCCTCTCTCTTTCTCATTCTCTTTTTCCCTTTCTCCTCACTCTTCTCTCTCCTCTCTCTTCTCTCTCTTCTCTCCGCTCTCTCTTTCTCTCTCTTTTCTCTCTCCTTTTCTCTTTCTCTCTCTCTTTCTCTCTCTCTTTCTCTCCCTCCCTCCCTCTCTTTTTCTCTCTCTCTATTTTTCAGTCTCTCTTTTTCCCTCTCTCTCTCGCTCTCTCCTCTCTATTTTCTCTCTCCTCTCTCTCTTCTCTCTCTCTTTCTTCTTTCCTCTTTTCTCCTCTTCTCTCTCTCTTATCTCTCCTCTCTCTCTCTTCTCTCTCTCTTCATTCCTCTCTTCTCTCTCTCTTTCTCTCTCCTCTCTCTTCTCTTTCTCTTCTCTCTCACTCTTTCTCCCTCTCTCTTCTCTCTCCTCTCTCTCTTCTCTCCCCTCTCTTTTTTCTCTCTCTTTTCTCTATCTTCCTCTATCTTCTCTCTCTTCTTTCTCTCTCTCTTTCTCAGACCTGGAGATGATCAGCTGATGTGGTCACCTGACGGAATCAGCTGACACTATAAGTCGAGCGGTGAGGCCGGCTCTGTACTGCCCGGCCGGCTAAACTATCAGCTAATGCTGTCGGAAAGGAGTCTGCACTGAAGTGTGTAGTTTTTGGGGTTTTTTTGCACTGATGCATCAGCTGATTGTAATAAAGCCGTTTATACCATCAGCTGCTGTGTCATGTGATTCAGGCCCTTGAACCTGAAACATCATCTGATCGCTTTGCCTTCCAGCAAACCGATTAGATGATATTGGATCCGGATTGGACGGCGCGGGACCCTTGACCCAGGATTACTGCGGAGGGGGATTCTTTATTTCAATAGAGATGGAGTCACTAATTGTGTTGTGTTTTATTTCTAATAAAAATATTTTTCTGTGTGTTGTGTTTTTTTTATCTGTACTAGAAATTCATGGTGGCCATGTCTAATATTGGCATGACACCATGAATTTCGGGCTTAGGGCCAGTTGATAATATACAGCTAGCCCTAACCCTATTATTACCCAGCAAGCCACCCGTCACCAGGGCAGCTGGAAGAGTTGGCTACAGTGCCAGAAGATGGCACTTCTATGAAAGTGCCATTTTCTGGGGCAGCTGCGGACTGCAATTCGCAGCAGTGGTGCCCAGAAAGCTTGGGCATCCTGAGCTGTGGATTCCAATCCCCAGCTGCCTAGTTGTACCTGGCTGGACACAAAAATTGGGCGAAGCCCGCGTCATTTTTTTAAAAAAATTATTTCATTAAATTCATGAAATAAAAAAAAAAGGGCTTCCCTATATTTTTGGTTCCCAGCCGGGTACAAATAGGCAGCTGGGGGTTGGGGGCAGCCCGTAGCTGCCTGCTGTACCTGGCTAGCATACAAAAAGATGGCTAAGCCCACATAAATTTTTTGGGGGGCAAAAAACTCCTGCATACAGTCCTAGATGGAGTATGCTGAGCCTTGTTGTTCTGCAGCTGCTGTCTGTATGGAGGAGAGCAGACAGCAGCTGCAGAACGACAAAGCTCAGCATGCTCAATTCACTAGTCTATGCTGGAGAGCAGACGGCAGCTGCAGAACTCTAAGGCTCAGCATACTCCATCCAGGACTGTATGCAGAAGTTTTTTGCCCACCAAAAAAATTACGTGGGCTTCGCCATATTTTTGTATGCTAGCCAGGTACAGCATGCAGGTACGTCTGCCCCCTCCAGCTGCCTATTTGTACCCGGCTGGGAACTAAAAAAATAGGGAAGCCCTTTTTTTAATTATTTCATGAATTTCATGAAATAATTTAAAAAAAATCGACATGAGCTTCGCTCCATTTTTGTATCCAGCCAGGTACAACTAGGCAGCTGGGGATTGGAATCCGCAGCACAGGTTAGCCCGAGCTTTCTGGGCCCCTCTGCTGCGAATTGCAGTCTGCAGCCGCCCCAGAAAATGGCGCTTTCATAGAAGCGCCATCATCTGGCGCTGTAGCCAACTCTTCCAGCTGCCCTGGTGACGGGTGGCTTGCTGGGTAAGAATGAGTTAATATTAGCTTTGTTTTACTAGCTAGTATTAAGCCAGAGATTCTTAATGTCAGGCAAGTTTGACTCGGCCATTAAAAATCTCCAGTAAAGGGTTAAAAAAAAAAAAGACACCACACAGAGAAAAAATACTGTAATAGAAATAAATACACAAACACACTTAGAGACTCCATGTTTATTACTCCCTCGCATCCCTCCACGATCCATGGTCTTCTTTCTTCTTTCTCCCTCAATCCATGCAGCTCTGCTACATCAGACAGCGCTGCATGGGAGGAACACGCTGCTGCTCCTCGTGCAGTTTATATGACTCATTGACGTCATCGCTGAAAGGCGCGATGCTATAGCAATGGTGAATAATGGAACGGGGAAGCAGAACGAGGAAGCCGATCATGTGCCAGAGCATCTTGCCGGTACACGGAGATACACAAACGATCACCGCGTACCGGAGAGATGCACTGACAGGACCTATTAGGAGGATGTGACCAGTCTGTAGCCAATGAGATAATAGACACGTGACTGGTCACATGCTATTTTGACGTCACGATAGGTCCTATCATCACTGCTGGTTACCGGGAGGACGCAGCGATTATCGGAAGGAAAAGCGGCGGGAGACAGAGTGCAGGATGCATCGCGGGTACCTGTAAGTGTTATGGCAATGTTTATTAACTATATGTGTACATTTATAATGTGTTTTTATGTGTTTGTGTTTGCCTCCCATTGTTTTCAATGGGGTTCGAGAGGTTCGTTGAACGGTTCGTCGAGCCGAACTTGAACGGAGCCTCCGTTCGATGAACCGAGCCGAACTCGAGCTTTCAGAGGCTTGCTAATCTCTACTAGGAACACATCATGTGCAATAGCTACAAGAGTCCGCTCATTCTTGGCCAGCAGTGGTCTTCTTTACACCGAGTGGGAAATAAATACTGTCTATTAACTTCCCTGTTTTGATGCGTAACCCCTCGATATAGCAGTCAATTTCTCACAACTAGGGACTCTAACAGGTAAGTGAGCAAAGCAGATTCTTCTATCTTCAAACCGTTCCTCTCAGGCCTCCAGCTCTTTTCACAGACCATCAAACTACTCCTAAGGCCCACTTCACACGTACAGTCATATGAAAAAGTTTGGGCACCCCTATTAATGTTAACCTTTTTTCTTTATAACAATTTGGGTTTTTTCAACAGCTATTTCAGTTTCATATATCTAATAACTGATGGACTGAGTAATATTTCTGGATTGAAATGAGGTTTATTGTACTAACAGAAAATGTGCAATCCGCATTTAAACAAAATTTGACTGGTGCAAAAGTATGGGCACCCTTATCAATTTCTTGATTTGAACACTCCTAACTACTTTTTACTGACTTACTAAAGCACTAAATTGGTTTTGTAACCTCATTGAGCTTTGAACTTCATAGCCAAGTGTATCCAATCATAAGAAAAGGTATTTAAGGTGGCCACTTGCAAGTTGTTCTCCTATTTGAATCTCCTATGAAGAGTAGCATCATGGGCCCCCCAAAACAACTGTCAAATGATCTGAAAACAAAGATTATTCAACATAGTTGTTCAGGTGAAGGATACAAAAAGTTGTCTCAGAGATTTAAACTGTCAGTTTCCACTGTAAGGAACATAGTAAGGAAATGGAAGAACAGAGGCACAGTTCTTGTCAAGCCCAGAAGTGGCAGGCCAAGCAAAATATCAGAAAGGCAGAGAAGAAGAATGGTGAAAAAAGTCAAGGACAATCCACAGACCACCTCCAAAGACCTCCAGCATCATCTTGCTGCAGATGATGTCAATGTGCATCGGTCAACAATACAGCGCACATTGCACAAGGAGAAGCTGTATTGGAGAGTGACGAGAAAGAAGCCGTTTCTGCAAGCACGCCACAAACAGAGTCACCTGAGGTATGCAAAAGCACATTTGGACAAGCCAGTTAAATTTTGGAGGAAGGTCCTGTGGACTGATGAAACAAAGATTGAGTTGTTTGGTCATACAAAAAGGCGTTATGCATGGAGGCAAAACACCACCGCTTTCCAAGAAAAGCACTTGCTACCCACAGTAAAATTTGGTGGAGGTTCCATCATGTTTTGGGGCTGTGTGGCCAATGCCGGCACCGGCAAACTTGTTAAAGTTGAGGGTCGCATATGGATTCAACTCAGTATCAGCAGATTCTTGACAATAATGTGCAAGAATCAGTGATGAAGTTGAAGTTACGCAGGGGATGGATATTTTAGCAAGACAATGATCCAAAACACTGGTCCAAATCTACTCAGGCATTCATGCAGAGGAACAATTACAATGTTCTGGAATGGCCAACCCAGTCCCCAGACCTGAATATCATTGAAAATCTGTGGGATGATTTGAAGCGTGCTGTCCATGCTCGGCGACCATCAAACTTAACTGAACTTGAAGTGTTTTGTAAACAGGAATGGTCAAATATACCTTCATCCAGGATCAAGGAACTCATTAAAAGTCCCAGGAAGCGACTAGAGGCTGTTATTTTTGCAAAAGGAGGATCTACAAAATATTAATGTCACTTTTACGTTGAGGTGCCCATAGTTTTGCACCGGTCAAATTTTGTTTAAATGTGGATTGCACATTTTCTGTTAGTACAATAAACCTCATTTCAATCCAGAAATATGTCTGAGTCCATCAGTTATTAGATATATGAAACTGAAATAGCTATTGCAAAAACCCAAATTGTTATAAAGAAAAAAGGTTAACATTAATAGGGGTGCCCAAACTTTTTCATATGACTATACATGTCTCCAGTACGTGCTAGGTCCGTGCCCGCATGTACCGGAGACACGGGCACACGTAAACCCATTTAAATCAATGGGTTTATGTGCACGCACGTGTGCAGCCATTGGCCCATGCCTCCGTGTGGAGCAGATGTGTGTCCGTGTGCTCCACACGGATGCATGTCCATTTTTCTCCGGCAGCACAGGTGTCACACGGCCCGCACCCGTACCACACGGATGTAGTGTGGATGCGGTCCCTTGTGACATGCGCCGGAGAAACACACGTGTCAGAGGAAAAACAAAATCTTTACTCACCTTCTCCTGCCCTCCTGTCTCTGCCGCTGCTGTGACTTGCTGCCGACCGCCGCTCATTATGCTCATTTAATATTCACTTCACTGCGGCCGGAAGCAGCAGCAGCGGGTAGTCGGCAGGGCTGGAGACCGAAGATCAGCACCACGGACAGCGACGCCAGGGACAGGTGAGCAGAAAGTTCCGTTCTCCGTGTGTTATCACGGATAACACACGAAGAACAGACGTAGTGCCATAATCACGGCACACGGAGGGGAAAATGCACCTTTGAGACGTCCGTGAAAAACGTGCGTGATTCTCACGGATGTGTGAAGGGGGCCTAAAGAAGGATCTTCCTTTTGAGCCCTCACAGCTTGGCTTTGCATCACAGGTAGGAGAGAGTATATGTTCACCTTAGCCAAGTGGTAGGACGAATGTGAAAATGCATGCTGTGAAACTTTCAAAAGCTGAGCACTGTTCCATAATGAAAAAACTTGCCTCAGAGTCGGTGGCACATGATTTTGATCTTAGGACTAGAGATCTTTGATTAAGAAGAGTGCCCTCTTCATCCACAACCTATTGTCGTAGTGTGAGGGGAAGATGGAGACTTATTTAAACCCCAACATTTAGAGCACTGATGAGTGATTGGGATTTGCACAAATAAACCATCCCTCTTCCTCCACATCACCAACCCAATGCTGACCACCATTCATCCACTTTAAAGACTGTTGTCTTTCATTTGCTGATTTATTCAACTGTTAGTTTTAGCTGCTCCACTGCCCTAGCCGGGATATCTATAAATTGAACAAACGGTTCACTTTGCTTCTCAGTGATCTTCAAGAACTGTTCCTCTAAATGACTGGATTTTTGCTTTTTCGTTTTTTCTCCCGTTATTGCGATAGCCATAACTTTTTTATTTTTCCATTAATATGGCCATGTGAGGGCTTGTTTTTTTGTGGGAAGAGTGATGCTTTTGAATGGCAGCATCAATGTTATCATATGATGTAATAGTGAGTGGGAAGAAAAAATCTAAATGTGGCAAAATAGCAAGACAAGTTACAGTTTTTAATGTTTTTTTTATTTACAGCATTCATTTTACCATAAAACTTACCTGGCAGTACCTATAGATACTAAATATGTATAGTTGTTATCAAAAGGAATGAAGAGAATCAGCTCACCCATTGGAAGATCCCGAGGCATGAAAAAAGTGGTGCTGCAACAGGTGCAGAAATGCAAAATAGATAAATCTAGCTTCCTGGAATGTTTGTTGAAAAATATTAAAAAAAATCGCAGTTACACACCATATTCTTAAAAGCAAACATGTTTCAGATGCTAATGTTTACCATTGCAATTATTAAGGACGTTAGCACCTGAAATGCATTTGCTTGATCATGGTGTGTGGCTGCGATTGTTTTTAATAATAATTTTCAATAAACGTTTTGGATTTCAACCCCTTCACGACACGAACTGTGCATGCGCAATTGTCACTGGGAGCTTGGCTTATGTGATAGCCGAGCCCTGGCCTCACAGCCAGGAGTGGTGCCTGCATTGTCCATGTCTGTTTAAAGGAAACCTGTCACCAGGATTTTCCCTTACAAACTGTGCCCACGACCAGTAAGTTCTTATATACAGCATTCTAGAATACTGTATATAGGTGCCCAGGCACGTAAAAAAAACACCTTTATTATATTCACTTAGGAGAGGGTTTTGTCCAATTGGCGTCGCTGTTCTATGGTCCAGTGCCTCCTCTCTGTAGCAATCTTAGTCCTCCTTCCCAGCTCTGTGTGGATGACGCATCTTTCGTCATCCACACAAAGGCCTCAATGGCGCTCCTGCGCATGAGCACTGCGATCTGCCATTCTGAAATCATGCTGTCAGCTTAACAGCTGGAGATGGAGCGCGGCTCCACAGGTGGCTGTTAGAGACAGGTGAAGGCTGAATAATTGAACCTTCATCTGCAGGGAAAAATGCGGGCTCACGAGCCAAACACACATTTTTCCATGCTGATCATGGCTGGATTATTCAGGCAGGGAAACGACTTATGATGGACATAGTATGTTATAAGGAGTTAAGGCAACACATCAACTCCCCTGGTTGCCTGCTCTCTGTCTACCATGATAACTTCTTTCTGTTACATCTCTTTATGCAACTGATGTAAGGAATGGGGGAACTGTTCTTTATCACAGCAACCTAAGTCATTGAACAGTGGGATTGTGAGTCTGAGCTCCTCATAGCACTTATTTCAGATGACACTAGCTAACCTGTCTGGGGCTAAATATGCCCTTGTCTAGTCAATAAGGATAATAATCATACATCTTCTCACCTGAGTCCTGCTAGGTGGTGAGGAGTTTATATAGGCAGTGTTTGGCATCATCTGGGGGACCAGAAAACCTCTTCTAAGGCAACCATGTAGTCTTGATAAGTCCCGTGTGGCTGACTTCACCAAGAAGACTGTACGACTTCGATAGCAGGACCATTCTGACTACACGATTCTCAGTATTTTTTTCACATTAATGCACTGCTATTCTTCTAGATACTGCATCCCTACAAGTGTCCTACCTTTGGTTCTTAGACTATGGTAAGCGCCTAAATGATGCTGCTATGAAAACTGGGCAACTAACGTTTCCTTGACTACCACCATCAACAGTAGGGGTAGTTTTCTCAGTATTGTTCCAAGCAGTGGTAGGAGGTAAACATATACTAAAAATCTTAGGCTATGTGATTGACTTTCCAGACAACGTCTGTGCTGTAGGCTTCACTGGCCAGGTGATCTATTGTTGCCTATGTTTTAATGGTACAGATATGATTGATGAGAAATACTTCTCCTGAGTCCATTCAGTAGTAATCAGTACTGCTGGTAATTGACTCCTTTCATCACTCCATCAGTAAACCACACTGGGATGAACAACTTCATGGAGTCAGGTCACGATCAGTAGGAACTCTTCATCAGATGCATCAGTAAGATTATCACTGAAAAAACTATGTTCCTCTTTTATGCTCATCTCCCCCCACCATCTAGTTACTTGTGCTTCAATTAGTGTCACCATCTCAGCAGTGTCTTTACTATAATATTCCTTTAAGCCACTTCTGTGGGCAGGGCGCCTGGTAGTTCTCACCTCAATATGGTGGTGCAGTGCATCTACTTAAACCTTGCTAGGATCTCTCTGGAATGCAGAAGGGTCTTCCTCTTCTGCCAGGGAACAACTCCGTAAATCCCTGTCCATGCTCTGTACATACTCACAACAGATGAGATTAAAGCAATCCAAAAAGTTTAAAAGGTGTAAAAGCCAAGGGGTATAACAAGGAACAGTAAACAAATGATAGCATACAAACACAATATACAGTTAGGTCCAGAAATATTTGGACAGTGACACAATTTTCGCGAGTTGGGCTCTGCATGCCACCACATTGGATTTGAAATGAAACCTCTACAACAGAATTCAAGTGCAGATTGTAACGTTTAATTTGAAGGTTTGAACAAAAATATCTGATAGAAATTGTAGGAATTGCACAGATTTCTTTACAAACACTCCACATTTTAGGAGGTCAAAAGTAATTGGACAAATAAACCAAACCCAAAAAAAAATATTTTATTTTCAATATTTTGTTGCGAATCCTTTGGAGGCAATCACTGCCTTAAGTCTGGAACCCATGGACATCACCAAACGCTGGGTTTTTTCCTTCTTAATGCTTTGCTAGGCCTTTACAGCCGCAGCCTTCAGGTCTTGCTTGTTTGTGGGTCTTTCCGTCTTAAGTCTGGATTTGAGCAAGTGAAATGCATGCTCAATTGGGTTAAGATCTGGTGATTGACTTGGCCATTGTGGAATGTTCCACTTTTTTGCACTCATGGACTCCTGGGTAGCTTTGACTGTATGCTTGAGGTCATTGTCCATCTGTACTATGAAGCGCCGTCCGATCAACTTTGCGGCATTTGGCTGAATCTGGGCTGAAAATATATCCCGGTACACTTCAGAATTCATCCGGCTACTCTTGTCTGCTGTTATGTCATCAATAAACACAAGTGACCCAGTGCCATTGAAAGCCATGCATGCCCATGCCATCACGTTGCCTCCACGATGTTTTACAGAGGATGTGGTGTGCCTTGGATCATGTGTCGTTCCCTTTCTTCTCCAAACTTTTTTCTTCCCATCATTCTGGTACAGGTTGATCTTGGTCTCATCTGTCCATAGAATACTTTTCCAGAACTGAGCTGGCTTCATGAGGTGTTTTTCAGCAAATTTAACTCTGGCCTGTCTATTTTTGGAATTGATGAATGGTTTGCATCTAGATGTGAACCCTTTGTATTTACTTTCATGGAGTCTTCTCTTTACTGTTGACTTAGAGACAGATACACCTACTTCACTGAGAGTGTTCTGGACTTCAGTTGATGTTGTGAACGGGTTCTTCTTCACCAAAGAAAGTATGCGGCGATCATCCACCACTGTTGTCATCCGTGGACGCCCAGGCCTTTTTGAGTTCCCAAGCTCACCAGTCAATTCCTTTTTTCTCAGAATGTACCCGACTGTTGATTTTGCTACTCCAAGCATGTCTGCTATCTCTCTGATGGATTTTTTCTTTTTTTTCAGCCTCAGGATGTTCTGCTTCACCTCAATTGAGAGTTCCTTAGACCGCATGTTGTCTGGTCACAACAACAGCTTCCAAATGCAAAACCACACACCTGTAATCAACCCCAGACCTTTTAACTACTTCATTGATTACAGGTTAACGAGGGAGACGCCTTCAGAGTTAATTGCAGCCCTTAGAGTCCCTTGTCCAATTACTTTTGGTCCCTTGAAAAAGAGGAGGCTATGCATTACAGAGCTATGATTCCTAAACCCTTTCTCCGATTTGGATGTGAAAACTCTCATATTGCAGCTGGGAGTGTGCACTTTCAGCCCATATTATATATATAGTTGTATTTCTGAACATGTTTTTGTAAACAGCTAAAATAACAAAACTTGTGTCACTGTCCAAATATTTCTGGATCTAACTGTATATATGACCCAAGGTACAGGATCTGCTTTACAGTAGGTCTGGATGCTGTGATAGTACAGGGCAATCTCTAAATTTAAAATAGTACAGCTATCTTACCATATGTTATCCACTTTTATCTATACCGCTGGCTAAAGGTGGTGTCACACACAGCGACAACGACAACGACGTCGCTGCTACGTCACCATTTTCTGTGATGTTGCAGCGACGTCCCGTCGCTGTCGCTGTGTGTGACATCCAGCAACGAGCTGGCCCCTGCTGTGAGGTCATCGCTCGTTGCTGAATGTCCAGCTTCATTTTTTGGTCGTCGCTCTCCCGCTGTGACGCACAGATTGCTGTGTGTGACAGCGAGAGAGCGACGAAATGAAGCGAGCAGGGAGCAGGAGCCGGCATTTGGCAGCTGCGGTAAGCTGTAACCAAGGTAAACATCGGGTAACCAAGGTGGTTACCCGATATTTACCTTCGTTACCAGCCTCCGCCACTCTCACGCTGCCAGCGCCGGCTCCTGCTCTCTGCACATATAGCTGCAGTACACATCGTGTAATTAACCCGATGTGTAC
The DNA here is from genome assembly GCF_048569485.1 of Anomaloglossus baeobatrachus. NCBI lineage: Eukaryota > Metazoa > Chordata > Amphibia > Anura > Aromobatidae > Anomaloglossus > Anomaloglossus baeobatrachus. The sequence continues at coordinate 376,965,660 of NC_134356.1, forward strand.
TGTAGCTAGGAGAGCAAGGAGCCAGCGCTAAGCAGTGTGCGCGGCTCCCTGCTCTCTGCACATGTTGCTGCAGTACACATCGTGTAATTAACCCGATGTGTGCTGTAGCTAGGAGAGCAAGGAGCCAGCGCTAAGCAGTGTGCGCGGCTCCCTGCTCTCTGCACATGTTGCAGAACAGTGACGCGTGTCGTTATGATCGCTGCTTCTGCTGCTGTGTTTGACAGCTAAGCAGCGATCATAACAGCGACTTACAAGGTCGCTGCTACGTCACAGAAAATGGTGACGTAACAGCGACGTCGTTGTCGCTGTCGTTTAGTGTGACCCCAGCTTAACAGTTGAGAAGACACCTTTCCTTTAAGTGACAGCAAACACACTCCTAATAAAACGTATCCTACAAATAGCTGCAGTAATGCAAGTAATACAGTCCAACATTGGGACGTGGTTGTTACAGATGTTTTCATGCTTTTAGAACATTTTGGTGTACCTAATAACTCAATAAGAGCAAAGTCCCCCTCATGGATGGTCCTCTTCTAATGCCTTGCACATGGAACCCCAAGTCTCAACAAGTAGCTACCCAATTCTAGATGGAGCTACAAACAGATCAAAATGCAGCCTGCAGGCTTCAGATGCCTGGGATACAGGCAATGGATGGCAGTATCCTGCTCTGAGGTAAGCCAGGCAGAGGTGAACATCTCATGGTAACATGGCTGGTCTGCAGGTGGGTTTGGCTTCAGGATTATCTTCCCTCCTCACACACTGAGCTGCTGGGCTGTCAGCACTCACTGTGGGCCTCTGTTCTCTTCTTCTCTCCAATGTTAGGCTTTCAGTAATGAGAATCACTTGAATACCAAGATTCATAATAATTATAGTTGTAGGACAAGTCCTCAAAGCTCATATATACCTATAATTGACTTGAAATGATACATTATGCTCAATAAATGCCTAAATAGACCATTGTGATCAAAAAGATACATTTTTGTTTCTGAAAAAACACAGTGCAGAAAATACCCCATAAAAACAATTATAGAAAACAGGGCAGTGTGATCAAAGGTGGGTCACATAGTCATATAGATAGTAATTAAACCAGAAACTTGAATAGCCTTAATAACCCACAGTGTCATGATTCAATATGATAAAGAGAATCACTTCTTATAGAATATAATTATTGCACATAAGTCCCAGCATGGGCAAATCAATGTAATGCCCATTACATAATATTGAATAATGCACAATAAATATTGAGATAGAAAAAGACAACACAATAAATATACATCTATATCAAAGACAATAGTTTGTGAAACCCTGTGGTAATGCGTGTGACACTCAGTGGATGAGGGCTAACAGCAGGCTGTCATTGGTGGATAAATGCAATATGAGAATCAGTGTCCATTATACTAACCGGTGGCAGCCATAGACCCAACAGGAATCACACTGGTCTGCAACTCGATACGCGTTTCGCCTGAGCTTCATTGGGAGGTGCAGGGACAGTGAATCTGGCAAGTTATATAGTCAGAGACCCTCACTCATGTGTATTCAGCAGTGTGCGCCCATGACCCGATGCATCAGCACCATCGCGTCCCAGAACCATCCTGACTTCCTTGACGCTGCAATTGTTAAATCATATAGTCGTAGTATTCCAGGTGCCCCATTCCATTTCTCTGCTAGTTACTTCAGGCTGGCTTCTCAGCTTTCAGTTGGAGGGGCTACCGGACTGCTAATGTTAATAACTATGCTCCTATCTCAGATATATAGACAGAAGTCAGGACCCCAATGGGACAACATAAGGATGAATGGGGCACTGTAAAATTTACCAACAAGTCTGAGGGACTGGCCGATATGACTATACTAGTAAGCATATAACTGAGTGGTTAAAGATCATTTATCTTTAACTTATTACTTTTGTCTAGCTGAAAAAGCATTTGAAAGAATATTAATCTTGCAATAATTTATTACCGTATATTAAAATATTATATGTGCAAAGAGAATATGAATTCAACAAACTAAAGGTACGTTTTATCTCTCTCAGATTAAAGTATTGACCTTTGCAACATATATTGAAAAATTCTTTTCACTGACATGTTTATACTTTTCCACCAAAACACTATTTTCAAAAGGCTCAATGAGAGAAAGGGTTTCTGAGGTAAGACAATATATTATAAAACAAAAACTTCAAATGAAGGCCACACAATATATGTTCAGAATACATAACATAAAATACAAAACATATATAAGGGAACGAATATCAAACAAATAAAAGAAAACAGGGAAGCATGAGGAATAACGGCCTATACAGTAGATTATCCAAGGGTCGGACACAATTGATGGGATAGAATCAAAATCACTATACATATAAGCAACTCATAATGAAATTTACCGTATGTCATGGACAGGGAAAACTCTCATGGAAGCAATTATCTCCTGGAATAGAGCAAAATAAAGAAGAATAAAATTAATCAATCCTAAATATTTTAACCCTTTTACAAAATCTTTCATGTTGAGCTAGACACATGATGTAATAGTGGTTGCAGAGCAGAATGAAGCATTTTATTTATGTTGTAGAGATAATAGCAATTAAAGTATTTGGCACTTAACCCCTTTCCCTTCCTTACCCTTCCCCCATCTTGAATTTTCCCTCCCCTTCTTCCAAGAGCAATAACTTACCATATTTTTGTTTTTTAAGACACACCTCAAATTTAGAGATAAAAAAGGTAAAAAAAATAGGGTCCGTCATATATTCCGATGTTGTCTTACCGGAGGGGGGCGGCGGTGGTAGAGCTGAGTCACAGAAGACAGGGACGGTGCTGGTGGAGGTCAGTGCTGGCAGCGGTGGGGTCTGTGCTGGCAGCGGTCGGGCTGTGCTGGAAGCGGTAGCTGTGCTGGTTGTGTGGAGCAGGTCGGTGCGGTGGGTGTCCCAGACATTCTGTCGGTGATGAAGGCTTCAAAGAAATGGCTCCTGGAGTGGATACACACACGCCAACTCCGGGCACCATCATTTCAAGCCAGAGCATCTGGGACATCCGCTGCATCACCAGGCTTCACACAGCCACCGCAGCCTGCACAGACAGACAGCTGGCCACCCGCACAGACAGCCGGCGGCACAGAGAGGCGGCCGGCTGTCTGCACAGAGAGTTGCCCGCACAGAGAGGCAGCCGGCCACCTGCACAGACAGCTGGCCACACAGGCAGCTGCACGCACAACCCCGCGCTAATTCTCTACCTCTTTGTAATCTATATTCGGATTTTAAGACACCCCACTCATTTTCCTTCAAAATGTTTGGAAGGAAAAGTGTGTCTTATAATCTGAAAAATATGGTGTATATTTTTCCATCAACATAGTCGTATGAGGGCTTATTTTTTACGGAATGAGTTGACCTTTTGAATTAAACCATTAATTTTACCATATAGTGTATTAGAAAATGGAAAAAAAATTCAAGTGCAGTGTAATTGCAAAATAAGTGCAATTGCACAATTTTTTTTTTTTTTTTTTATTTACCATATTCACTGTATGGTAAAACTAACCTGGCATTATGATTATGATTCTCCAGGTTAGTACACATATTTACATAGCAAACATATATAGTTTTCTTTTATTTAATTGGTAAACAAAAATGTAGGCGTTTGTAAAAAATTGTTTTGCTTTTAGGGCCATTTTCCGAGACCCGTAGCTTTCTTATTTTTTGGACCTGGAGTGTGATGGCTTATTTTTTGCTCCCTTAGCTGACATTTTAATTGATACAATGCTTGGGTAGATGCAATGTTTTGATTACCTTTTATTGCATTTTATTATAATGTTGTAGCTGCCCAAAAAAACATAATTCTAGTGTTTTGAATTTGTTTCTGTTATGCTGTATACTGATCAGATTAATTTATTTTATATTTTGATAGATCGGACATTTTTGGATGCAGCAATACCAAATATGTGTATTTTTTATTATTGTTTTTTATTCAATTCGGCAAAAGGGGGTTGAATTGAACTTTTATGGTTTTTTTTGTTTCATATTTCTAAAAACATTTTTTTCACACTTAGGGGACTTGAAGGTGCAATCGTCCGATAACTTGTGTTATACAGAGCAGTGCATTAGCACTGGCCTGTACAGCAGAAATCATCATCATCTCCTATCAATGCCCGCTGTAGCGGGGTGGGGGTCCCCCAGGGCGACAAAGAGGCAGTGACCCAAAAAGTCCGATCAACACAGGTTTATTGCCATCGCTGAACAGGTAAACATTCTCCGGGATACAGCCAGGCTATACACAGTCCATAAGATACCACGTCACACAGGTCCCGGTTGCTATAGAAGACGGTCTTACTATACCTCGCCCTGCTATTTCAGGTGGGCCCACAGACCTGTGTTATCGCTCCACACAGGTCTTAACCCCTCTCAGCTTCCTGCTCTGCAGCTTACAAAAGCCAACTCTGCCCCGCCCAGGCCCTTACAGAGACCTTTTAATTGAACTGTGGTCATGAGCCACCTGCATAACCCGGCCTGGAGATAGTGGACTGACCGCTAAGCAGGGCTCTAATATGTTTCTATACGCATTCTGGGAGATACATATCGTCCGTCACATATGAATGGCCCCACTATCTCACACCGCTTACAGTCAGCGTTCACACAAAGTTTGTCATGACAGACATATGGGGTCATCTGCTGTCATGACAACTCATTGGTGCCCCGCAATCACATGACAGGGCCACTAATGGAAGCATTCCCGGCCGGTACATGTTAAATCCTACTGTCATAGATTGACAGCAGGATTTAACTATATAACTGCCATTGGGGGATCCCCGATCCACCTATGTCTGTTAGAGTCACGTTGGCTGATCGTACAAGGCATGATGGGAGAGTGGTGTGGGGGCCTGCATCAAGGGCAGGGACACGACCTATGATGTACCAGTATGTCATAGGTCCTGAAGACGTTAAACAGTTTTTTTTTTTAAGTGCGTTTTCCATAGGCCTCTTTCATACTTCCGTGAAAATCATGCATGTTTTTCATGAACATGTTAAAGGTGCGTATGGCCCTCCGTGTGCCGTGTTAATGGCACACGTGTGTTTTCCGTGTGCTATCCATGATAACACACAGAGAACAGGAACTTTCTGGTCACCTGTCCCTGTTGTCAGGGGTGCTGATCTACTGTCTCCGGCACTGCCAATTCCGGCCCGCACTGCAGTAAATATGCAATGAGCATAATGAGCGGGGGTCGGAAGCAAGTGAGAGCAGCGGCAGAGACAGCAGCACTGGAGAAGGTGATTATAGAAATTCCTTTTAATTCACAGACATGTGTGTTTTCTTTGGTGCGTGGCAAACGGATCCCATCCGTGTGGTCCATGTGACACCCGTGATGCTGGAGAAAAACTGACATGTCTACGTGTGGAGCACACGGGCACACGTATGCTCCACATGGACACATGGTCCATGGCAATACACGCACATGAGCGCAGACCCATTGATTTTAATGGGTATACGTGTGACATGTCTCCGAGACATGAGGAAATGGACCAAACACATACCGGAGACATGGACATGTGAAGGAGGCCATAGACGTAATGATAGGGAATAATGATTGTGAGCCCCAATGGGGACAGAGATGATGTCTAAAAAGCATTGTGAAATTATGGGCGCTATATAAGTGAGTTAAATAAATAATATGATTTTCTAATATGAGAGAGGTCTTTAACAGTTGAGGAGCTACATTATGGGGATGTGTTTTGCCCCCAGTTATGCTAATTTATTTATGGGGCTTTTTGAGGCCCTCTACATCAATTAATCACATTTTTTTTTATAAAAGGTTTTTATATTACCTTTTTTTTATCTGGGCAGGTACTGTAGAGGAAACGTCACTGTTGTAGACAGTCTGTGTGTGGACATTTTGTGGGGTATTCATTTCACTTTTACCTTTTCCGAGAATAGGATTGAATTTTTGTCTCTTGTCCTTTTTAAGGATGAAATGGAGATATATTTACAGCTACTTGCTTTATAAATGTTGATGTTGATATCTACCTCAAATTTTCTAGTAGTCATTATATGAAGGGCATCAAGAATATACCAAATGGACAATACCGTATGGACAGTACATTTCCTAAATTAATCTGTACTACTTAAAAAAGGTCTCCTGATATGGGGGTAGCCCCCAAAATCCTTATGGATGCATTTAATTACGCTAAAAAATTTAAATAGATTGCCTAACTAAAATATTAGAAAAAAAGAAGACTCCAATAAGAACAATAAGTTTAATAAACATAAATATAGTTTTATTACAACTATTATAAGATCACATAAAACCATCAGAAACATCTTATCCAACTATTAGTCAATTGTCAAAAATTATCGCATGTTGTCTCATATTCTTCCCACTACACATAAGATTATATTCAGATAAAACATGAATTTCAGGAATTACTTAGCCCCAAGTCATATGGAAAAAAAAGATAAAAACGGAGTAAGTAAGCCTTGTTTTTTTCCCCAAAATCGTAGAGGTTGTTACCGCTCAGGGAACTTCAAATGTAGATGTTGTTCTATTATTAAATATGGCTTCTTGACTTTTGAATCCATGGTTACGAAAGAGATTTTTCCTACTCACAAATTTCTTAATTGCAGCACATCCTTTGTAATTTATTTACTAGAATGTGACTGCAATCTTCATTATATAGGTCGAGGAGGTGTAGAATCAATAAACATAGGTATAACATCAATAATGGTGTCACTAATCATAGCTTACAGAGGCACTTTTTATTAGAGCACAAATATAATAATTCCATGAATTTGTGTCAAACTATATTAGAAGAAATTCCTGATCACATTCCCAACAGATTTTAGAAATTAATTAATTGGGAACCCTAATGGATATTTGTTATCCACTCTTGCATCAGAAGGATTCAATGAAACTATTGAGAATGCAAGGTCGCTAATAAATTGTAGCAAATTATAAATAAGAGAAATAGAGATTTTTTTTAGATGGAATAGATAATGTTTTGATAAAGATTATAGAATGCATTTTATTTTACATATGTATATTTGTCATGCCTATGTATATTTTAATAATTTTTTTTCTTAATGATTGATAACATGTGATGATCACCTGAAATCAGACCCCTAGGGGAGGAGGTACTATCTTTGTATAATGCCTGAAAAGGAATAAACTACACAAGCAAGGATGGTTGACCTTAGGGAAATCAACATCCAACACAGCGGAGACACCATCACATGTTTCTCAATGCAGTTATTCTTGAGCAATGCCCCCTGGGAAATATTCAAAACAAGAAAGCCTGCAGAGACACCATCACATATTTCTCAACGCTGGCAGGAAGCTAGCCAGGTCTTTCACCGGGAAGGAACAACCACGGGAAGGGCAGTCTCCAGTCAAGGAAACCACCTATGCCAAACATGGTATCCATCCACAGACAGCTGTTTCGGGTTATTTGCCCCTCATCAATGCAGAGTAGGAAACTGGCTAGTGGGAGCATTGCCTAGTAGAAGACTGCATAAGCAAGGATGGTTGACCTTAGGGAGATCAACATCCAACACCGCGGAGACACCATCGCGTGTTTCTCAAAGCAGTGATTCTAGAGCAATGCCCCCTGGGAAATATTCAAAACAAGAAAGCCTGCGGAGACACCATCACATATTTCTCAACGCTGGCAGGAAACTAGACAGGTCTTTCACCGGGAAGGAACAACCATGGGAAGGGCAGTCTCCAGTCAAGGAGACCACCTTTGCCAAACATGGTATCCATCCACAGACAGCTGTTTGGGGGTATTTGCTCCTCATCAGTGTGGAGTAGGAAACTGGCTAGTGGGATTCTAGAGCAATGCCCCCTTGGAAATATTCAAAACAAGAAAGCCTGCGGAGACACCATCACATATTTCTCAATGCTGGCAGGAAACTAGTCAGGTCTTTCACCGGTAAGGAACAACCATGGGAAGGGCAGTCTCCAGTCAAGGAGACCACCTATGCCAAACATGGTATCCATCCACAGACAGCTGTTTTGGGGTATTTTCCCCTCATCAGTGTGGAGTATAAAACTGGCTAGTGGGAGCATTTCCTAGTAGAAGACTACATAAGCAAGGATGGTTGACCTTAGGGAAATCAACATCCAACACCGCGGAGACACCATCACGTGTTTCTCAATGCAGTGATTCTAGAGCAATGCCCCCTTGGAAATATTAAAAACAAGAAAGCCTGCAGAGACACCATCACATGTTTCTCAATGCTGGCAGGAAGCTAGCTAGGTCTTTCACCGGGAAGGAACAACCACGGGAAGGGCAGTCTCCAGTCAAGGAAACCACCTATGCCAAACATGGTATCCATCCACAGACAGCTGTTTCGGGTTATTTGCCCCTCATCAATGTGGAGTAGGAAACTGGCTAGTGGGAGCATTGCCTAGTAGAAGACTACATAAGCAAGGATGGTTGACCTTAGGGAGATCAACATCCAACAGCGCGGAGACACCATCACGTGTTTCTCAACGCAGTGATTCTAGAGCAATGCCCCCTGGGAAATATTGAAAACAAGAAAACCTGCGGAGACACCATCACATGTTTCTCAACGCTGGCAGGAAACTAGCTAGGTCTTTCACCGGGAAGGAACAACCACAGGAAGGGCAGTCTCCAGTCAAGGAAACCAACGGGGATCCGTTCCTGCATGTGGGCGCTCTTTACAGAGTCAGCAAACATGCAGAGACTAGCTGTCACAGCCGGTAAATAGCGGCACCGGGAGTCACGTGATCGGAGCACCGTTGCTATGGTAACCCGCCTGTCAGCGGTGACGTCACCGGTTACAGCCTGCAGCGGCATCGGGAATCACGTGATCAGAGCACCATTGCTATGGTAAGCTGCTTGTCAGCGGTGACATCACCGCTTACAGCCTGCAGCCTCTGCTCACTCTCACTGAGTGATTAGACTGCATGGGGAGCTGCAGCGTCTTCCTTCCATGCAGCACTGTCTGATGTAACAGAGCTGCATGGGTTGAAGGAAAAAGAAGACAGAAGAGCAGGATCGTGCAGAGCTGACAGGGAGTAAGAAACATGGAGTCTCTAATGTGTCTGTGTATTTATTTCTATTAAAGTATTTTTTCTCTGTGTGGTGTATTTTTTTAACCCTTTATTGGAGATTCTTAATGGCCAGGTCAACCTTGCTGACATTAAGAATCTCTGGCTTAATACTAGCTAGTAAAACAAAGCTAGTATTAACTCATTATTACCCAGTGAACCACCCGGCTTCAGAGCAGCTGAAAGAGTTGGATACAGTGCCAGATGATGGTGCTTCTATGAAAGAGCCATTTTCTGGGGCAGCTGTGGACTACAATTCACAGCAGAGGGGCCCAGAAAGCTCAGGATAACCTGTGCTGCGGATTCCAATCCCCGGCTGCCTAGTTGTACCTGGCTGGACATAAAAATGGGGCAAAGCTCATGTCAATTTTTTTTTTAATTATTTCATGAAATTCATGAAATAATTAAAAAAAGGGCTTCCCTATTTTTTTTAGTTCCCAACAAATAGGCAGCTGGGGGTTGGGGGCAGCCGTACCTGCCTGCTGTACCTGGCTAGCATACAAAAATATGGCGAAGCCCACGTAATTTGTTTGGTGGGCAAAAAACTCCTGCATACAGTCCTGGATGGAGTATGCTGAGTCTTGTAGTTCTGTAGCTGCTGTCTGCTCTCCTGCATACACTAGTGAATGGAGCATGCTGAGCCTTGTAGTTCTGCAATTGATGTCTACTCTCCTCCATACAGACAGCAGACAGCAGCTGCAGAACTACAAGGCTCAGCATACTCCATCCAGGACTGTATGCAGGAAGTTTTTGCCCCCCCAAAAAATTATGTGGGCTTTGCCATGTTTTTGTATGCTAGCTAGGTACAGCAGGCAGCTACGGGCTGCCCCCAACCCCCAGCTGCCTATTTGTACCTAGTTGGGAACCAAAAATATAGGGAAGCCCTTTTTTTTAATTATTTCATGAATTTCATGAAATAATTAAAAAAAATGACGTGGGCTTCGCCCAATTTTTGTGTCCAGCAAGGTACAACTAGGCAGCTGGGGATTGGAATCCGCAGCTCAGGGTGCTCAAGCTTTCTGGGCACCCCTGCTGCGAATTGCAGTCCGCAGCCGCCCCCGAAATGGGCGCTTTCATAGAAGCGCCATCTTCTGGCGCTGTATCCAACGCTTCCAGCTATCCTGATGATGGGTGGCTTGCTGGGTAAGGGCTAGCTGTATATTATCAACTGGCCCTAAGCCCGAAATTCATGTTGTCACGCCAATATTAAAAAAAAAAAGAGAGAGAAGAGAGAGAGATAAAAGAGAGATAAAAGAGAGAGAAAAGAGAGAGAGAGGGAGAGAGGAGAGAGAAGAGAGAGGAGAGAAAATAGAGAGGGGAGAGAGAGAGGAGAGAGGAGAGAAAGAGAAGAGAGAGATAGAGAGGAGAGAGAGAAAAGGGAGAGAGGAGAGAGAGAAGAGAGAGAGGAGAGAGAGGAGGAAAAAGAGAGACTGAGAAAAAGAGAGAGAGAGACTGAGAGAGAGAAGAGAGAGAGGAGAGAGAGAAAATAGAGAGAGGATAAAGAGAAGAGAGAGAAAAGAGAGAGGAGAGAGAGAGAGGGAAAGAGAGAAGAAGAGAGACTGAGAAAAAGAGAGAGAGAAAATGAGAGAGATAGAGAGAGAGACTGAGAGAGACTGAAAGAGAGAGACTGAGAGACTGAGAGAGAGACTGAGAGAGAGATAGAGAGAAGAGAGAGAGGAGATAAAGAAAAGAGAGAGAGGAGAGAGAAGAGAGAGAGAGAGAAGAGAGAGGGGAGAGAGGGGAGAGAGAGGGAAAAGAGAAAAAGAGAGACTGAGAAAAAGAGAGGGAGAAAAAGAGAGAGAGAGAAACTGAGAGAGACTGAGACTGAGAGACTGAGAGAGAGAGAGACTGAAAGAGAGAGACTGAGAGACTGGGAGAGAGAGACTGAGAGACTGATAGAGAGAGAGAAGAGAGAGGAGAGAGAGAAAAGAGAGAGAGAGGAGAGAGAGAGGAGAGAGGAGAGAGAGAGAGGGAAAAAGAGAAAAAGAGAGACTGAGAAAAAGAGAGAGAGAAAAAGAGAGAGAGAGAGACTGAGAGAGACTGAGACTGAGAGACTGAGAGAGACAAAGAGAGAGAGAGAGCAATGAAGCCTCACTCCGTGAGTTGCTCCGACTTTAGAGGTGTAGCTCACAGCTGATGTTCGGCTCCTCCCCTCAGTGCATAATTAAATTAAATTATAATTATTAATAAATAATTCTAACTTAAAATAAATTAAATTTTTTACCGGGACTAGAGCTCGTAACTTAATGCTTCTGAGTCAAGCGCTCTAACCATTGAGCTACTGGCTCTCATAAAAAACATAGGCAGATATGGTAATCTTGACTTCTGCATTGCAGACTGAAGTCTCAGATTACAGCGCGGTTCAGGTCAGGAGCTACATGGAGAGGGCACAGATCGCTCCCTGCATCTTCATGTAGCAGAGCTGACAGTGTCGTGTGGATTACTTCGGACCTGGATTGTTGTTTTGGGACCAATAAAGAGGTAAATGAGATGTTTTTTGCCTTTTATTCCAAATAAAGGATTTTTCGTTGTGTGTGTTTATTTACTTTCGCTTACAGTTTAATCATGGAAGGTATCTCGGGTAGACGCTTGGCATGATTAACTCATTATTACCCCGATTGCCACCGCACCAGGGCAATTCGGGATGAGCTGGGTGGAGTCCCGGGACTGTCGCATCTAATGGATGCGGCAATTCCGGGCAGCTGCTGGGTGATATTGTTAGGGTAGTGGGCTCCCCATAACATGGAGCTCCCCATCCTGACAATACCAGCCTCCAGCCGTGTGGCTTTATCCTGGCTGGTATCAAATATGGGGGAACCGCATTTTTTTTTTTAAATTATTTATTTATTTGTTTTAATGCACGATATAGACCCGCCCGCCGGCAGCTGTGATTGGTTGCAGTGAGACAGCTGTCACTCATTGTGGGGGCGTGTCTGACTGCAACCAATCATGGGCGCTGGTGGGTGGGGAAAGCACGGAATAACTAATTGAATAATGAAGCGGCAACCATTTTCAAAAGAGGAAATGCCGCTGGAGATTTGTGACAGCCATGCAGGGAGACTCCCATGATTGGTGAGTAGGAAAGAAAGAGGGATTGTGGTGGGGACGGAGTATACATGCAGACAGCAACATGTGCACATAGCCTTTCTGTGAAAAGCCACATTTTTGGTGCTCGAACCGTTCTCGAACATAACTTGAACTGTCGAGCTTTTAGCAAAAAGCTTGAGTTCGTCGAACGTCTCGAACACCCCCCAAAATCACTCGAACATGAAATTGGCAAACCTCGAGCCTCGAACATCGCTCATCTCTACTAACGAGGCTGGATGTGCGTCACATATTCCGTGACCTCAATGACATCTCATTAGTGATGTTGTTGCGTGTAAAGCCCCCTTTAGTCCAAATCCAAAATGTGTTTTATTGATAAACCAGTTTTATCCTCATGGTTTGGAGACATCTTGTTTAGTAGCCATGCCTAGGATCCACCACCTTCCCCCCTCCTCCATAATTAAACTTCTGAGAGGTTACTTGGGTTCCCTTGTGAACTCACAGAGTATATATTACTTTGCTCTTTAATAATTAACTATTCCTTTGGAGGGTGATAATAACTTTCAATCTTCTACATTTGTACACAATTTGCCCAATTCATCAAGAGTGGCGTTTTTTACACCAGTATTGATGAGGAGGTGTATTGGATTCAGATGCTCCCAATTCCTACAGAGGTGTACATTGCATCATGAATCAGCATTATAGGATGAGTGCCATAGTCTTCTGTGTGCACTTCACCACGAATCTTATTTCAGTGACTACCAGAGTAAAATGTGTGGCTTAATGAACATTTCTGCTAGTTATAAATTTGACAACTGGCTGTCACAAAGCCACTGTCCCGTGACAGCTTGATCCATTTTGTCGAAGCTGGGAGAAACGCGTTAGAATGCCAAAAGTTGCAAAACTTTGTGGCAACTCTGAGTTGCCCCTAAATTTTGCAACTTTTCACAGCTGTTACTCCATAATGTTGTCGTGAATGTTTTGGTGAATTGGGCCCATAATATATGACTGTGGATAAATGAAGCCCAAACTTTTTAGAGCTAGTTTTCTAATGTGATGAGCAACAACAATTCTTCTTAGGTCTGTAGAAATCTCCCTTTTTAAGTAAACTTGAAGATGCTGGAAATATAAAAAGCTCAAATAGCGTATTACTCCGCAGGAACAACTTTAAACAATGATAGAAGTGCTCCCCTTCTATGGTTGTGATAGTCTCAACCACTACGGATGCATAAATCAGCTGCAGCAGCTTCTCGTCAATAGAAGACTGAAGAGAGAGGTGAAGTGACAATGGTACAAGAATCCCGAATAGTGATTTATTTATCATTGCTTTTCACAGGATAACAATCTCCTTCATGAAAATAAAATCACAATCATTATGATTTTGTCCTCATGATTGCCATTATCTGAAACATGGTACCTACTGGTACCGACCACAAAACCTTTGCCTACCCACAGTTTGCTCAGAGGCTATATTCGCGTCAAACCCTGTGGTTGTTATTCATCACCTGATTTAATTTCTTTCTGCACCTCTGTCCAGCAGAGAAGAACATCAAGGCAGATCCACTGTCCAGCTCCTTTCTGTTGGAGACTCAAGAGGAGGAGCTTCAGCACATTATCGACCCTTCCAAGAAACTCACAGTGGCTCCAGTAGATATGTCTCTAGTTTCTCACGGTAAGATGTTTGCTGCTAAAGCAGATAGGAAACATGTTCTTCAGTAGTGTCATTCCTCCAAGTTATCTGGCCATGCTGGCCAAAAGAAGTCCTTTCAGCTGATCTCTTTGCATTACTGGTGGCTAGAGTTGAGCGCGGTTCGTGGTTCGTGGTTCTCCAGTTCGCGGCTCGAGTGATTTTGGGGCATGTTCTAGATCGAACTAGAACTCGAGCTTTTTGCAAAAGCTCGATAGTTCTAGAAACGTTCGAGAACGGTTCTAGCAGCCAAAAAACAGCTAAATCCTAGCTTGGTTTCTGCTGTAATAGTGTAAGTCACTCTGTGAATCAAACTATTATCACATTTCAGTGTATAGTGTGCGTGAACAGCGCCTTCAGATCACTGCTGTTTCTATAATGGCGATCGCCATTTTTTTTTTTTTTTTTCTTGTCTTCCTTCCCTAAGCGCGCGCGTCTTGTGGGGCGGGCCAGCATGTCAGCCAATCACAGACACACACACACCTAAGTGGACTTTGAGCCAGAGAAGCAACGGCATGTGTGATAGGATCTGCATGTCACATGTCCCTGCATTATAAAACCGGACATTTTCTTCACGAACGCCATTATCTGCCTTCTGCGTCTTTGGTGTCAGACATCAGTGTCGCAGCTCCGTCCTCCTGAGTCCTATAGCCGATACAGCTGTATGCGCTGCATACACAGCGTTAGACAGCTTAGGGGGAGCACATTCTAGCAGTCCTTTTAAGGGCTCAAAGCGGCAGGGTCAGAGAGCCATAAGTGACAGGTCCTGCAAACAGCAACAGCGTCTGTGTAGCCCAGGTCAGGGATTTCCTCCCTGCATTTCACCATTAGGAGGGAATAGAAAGGCAGGCTTCCATTCCTCTACCCAGAGCACCACAATCCTGCCACTGTACCCTCTTGTCCTCTGCACACTCCAACTCATTCTAAGTAAGCCATTATACTAGCAAACATTCAGTGTACCTAGTGGCATCCTATACGTGGCTATTGGACTTTGCTATAGTCCCACTAGTGCAAAGACATTTGCAGAGCACGTCTGCCTGCATTGCACACTACAACTTTTTTAAACTAAGCAATTTTACTAGCAAACACTCAGTGTACCTAGTGGCATCCTATACGTGGCTATTGGACTTTGCTATAGTCCCACTAGTGCCAAGACATTTGCAGAGCGCATCTGCCTGCGTTGCACACTCCAACGAATTATAACTAAGCCATTATACTAGCACACACTCAGTGTACCTAGTGGCATCCTATACGTGGCTATTGGACTTTGCTATAGTCCCACTAGTGCAAAGACATTAGCAGAGCACATCTGCCTGCATTGCACACTCCAAGTTTTTTAAACTAAGCAATTTTACTAGCAAACACTCAGTGTACCTAGTGGCATCCTATACGTGGCTATTGGACTTTGCTATAGTCCCACTAGTGCAAAGACATTTGCAGAGCACGTCTGCCTGCATTGCACACTACAACTTTTTTAAACTAAGCAATTTTACTAGCAAACACTCAGTGTACCTAGTGGCATCCTATACGTGGCTATTGGACTTTGCTATAGTCCCACTAGTGCCAAGACATTTGCAGAGCGCATCTGCCTGCGTTGCACACTCCAACTAATTATAACTAAGCCATTATACTTGCACACACTAAGTGTTTTTTAGTGGCATCCTATACGTGGCTATTGGACTTTGCTATAGTCCCACTAGTGCAAAGACATTAGCAGAGCACATCTGCCTGCATTGCACACTCCAAGTTTTTTAAACTAAGCAATTTTACTAGCAAACACTCAGTGTACCTAGTGGCATCCTATACGTGGCTATTGGACTTTGCTATAGTCCCACTAGTGCAAAGACATTTGCAGAGCACGTCTGCCTGCATTGCACACTACAACTTTTTTAAACTAAGCAATTTTACTAGCAAACACTCAGTGTACCTAGTGGCATCCTATACGTGGCTATTGGACTTTGCTATAGTCCCACTAGTGCCAAGACATTTGCAGCACGTCTGCCTGCGTTGCACACTCCAACTAATTATAACTAAGCCATTATACTAGCACACACTCAGTGAACCTAGTGGCATCCTATACGTGGCTATTGGACTTTGCTATAGTCCCACTAGTGCCAAGACATTTGCAGCACGTCTGCCTGCGTTGCACACTCCAACTAATTATAACTAAGCCATTATACTAGCACACACTCAGTGTACCTAGTGGCATCCTATACGTGGCTATTGGACTTTGCTATAGTCCCACTAGTGCCAAGACATTTGCAGCACGTCTGCCTGCGTTGCACACTCCAACTAATTATAACTAAGCCATTATACTAGCACACACTCAGTGTACCTAGTGGCATCCTATACGTGGCTATTGGACTTTGCTATAGTCCCACTAGTGCCAAGACATTTGCAGCACGTCTGCCTGCGTTGCACACTCCAACTAATTATAACTAAGCCATTATACTAGCACACACTCAGTGTACCTAGTGGCATCCTATACGTGGCTATTGGACTTTGCTATAGTCCCACTAGTGCCAAGACATTTGCAGCACGTCTGCCTGCGTTGCACACTCCAACTAATTATAACTAAGCCATTATACTAGCACACACTCAGTGTACCTAGTGGCATCCTATACGTGGCTATTGGACTTTGCTATAGTCCCACTAGTGCCAAGACATTTGCAGCACGTCTGCCTGCGTTGCACACTCCAACTAATTATAACTAAGCCATTATACTAGCACACACTCAGTGTACCTAGTGGCATCCTATACGTGGCTATTGGACTTTGCTATAGTCCCACTAGTGCCAAGACATTTGCAGCACGTCTGCCTGCGTTGCACACTCCAACTAATTATAACTAAGCCATTATACTAGCACACACTCAGTGTACCTAGTGGCATCCTATACGTGGCTATTGGACTTTGCTATAGTCCCACTAGTGCCAAGACATTTGCAGCACGTCTGCCTGCGTTGCACACTCCAACTAATTATAACTAAGCCATTATACTAGCACACACTCAGTGTACCTAGTGGCATCCTATACGTGGCTATTGGACTTTGCTATAGTCCCACTAGTGCCAAGACATTTGCAGCACGTCTGCCTGCGTTGCACACTCCAACTAATTATAACTAAGCCATTATACTAGCACACACTCAGTGTACCTAGTGGCATCCTATACGTGGCTATTGGACTTTGCTATAGTCCCACTAGTGCCAAGACATTTGCAGCACGTCTGCCTGCGTTGCACACTCCAACTAATTATAACTAAGCCATTATACTAGCACACACTCAGTGTACCTAGTGGCATCCTATACGTGGCTATTGGACTTTGCTATAGTCCCACTAGTGCCAAGACATTTGCAGCACGTCTGCCTGCGTTGCACACTCCAACTAATTATAACTAAGCCATTATACTAGCACACACTCAGTGTACCTAGTGGCATCCTATACGTGGCTATTGGACTTTGCTATAGTCCCACTAGTGCCAAGACATTTGCAGCACGTCTGCCTGCATTGCACACTCCAACTAATTATAACTAAGCCATTATACTAGCACACACTCAGTGTACCTAGTGGCATCCTATACGTGGCTATTGGACTTTGCTATAGTCCCACTAGTGCCAAGACATTTGCAGCACGTCTGCCTGCGTTGCACACTCCAACTAATTATAACTAAGCCATTATACTAGCACACACTCAGTGTACCTAGTGGCATCCTATACGTGGCTATTGGACTTTGCTATAGTCCCACTAGTGCCAAGACATTTGCAGCACGTCTGCCTGCGTTGCACACTCCAACTAATTATAACTAAGCCATTATACTAGCACACACTCAGTGTACCTAGTGGCATCCTATACGTGGCTATTGGACTTTGCTATAGTCCCACTAGTGCCAAGACATTTGCAGCACGTCTGCCTGCGTTGCACACTCCAACTAATTATAACTAAGCCATTATACTAGCACACACTCAGTGTACCTAGTGGCATCCTATACGTGGCTATTGGACTTTGCTATAGTCCCACTAGTGCCAAGACATTTGCAGCACGTCTGCCTGCGTTGCACACTCCAACTAATTATAACTAAGCCATTATACTAGCACACACTCAGTGTACCTAGTGGCATCCTATACGTGGCTATTGGACTTTGCTATAGTCCCACTAGTGCCAAGACATTTGCAGCACGTCTGCCTGCGTTGCACACTCCAACTAATTATAACTAAGCCATTATACTAGCACACACTCAGTGTACCTAGTGGCATCCTATACGTGGCTATTGGACTTTGCTATAGTCCCACTAGTGCCAAGACATTTGCAGCACGTCTGCCTGCGTTGCACACTCCAACTAATTATAACTAAGCCATTATACTAGCATACACTCAGTGTACCTAGTGGCATCCTATACGTGGCTATTGGACTTTGCTATAGTCCCACTAGTGCCAAGACATTTGCAGCACGTCTGCCTGCGTTGCACACTCCAACTAATTATAACTAAGCCATTATACTAGCACACACTCAGTGTACCTAGTGGCATCCTATACGTGGCTATTGGACTTTGCTATAGTCCCACTAGTGCCAAGACATTTGCAGCACGTCTGCCTGCGTTGCACACTCCAACTAATTATAACTAAGCCATTATACTAGCACACACTCAGTGTACCTAGTGGCATCCTATACGTGGCTATTGGACTTTGCTATAGTCCCACTAGTGCCAAGACATTTGCAGCACGTCTGCCTGCGTTGCACACTCCAACTAATTATAACTAAGCCATTATACTAGCACACACTCAGTGTACCTAGTGGCATCCTATACGTGGCTATTGGACTTTGCTATAGTCCCACTAGTGCCAAGACATTTGCAGCACGTCTGCCTGCGTTGCACACTCCAACTAATTATAACTAAGCCATTATACTAGCACACACTCAGTGTACCTAGTGGCATCCTATACGTGGCTATTGGACTTTGCTATAGTCCCACTAGTGCCAAGACATTTGCAGCACGTCTGCCTGCGTTGCACACTCCAACTAATTATAACTAAGCCATTATACTAGCACACACTCAGTGTACCTAGTGGCATCCTATACGTGGCTATTGGACTTTGCTATAGTCCCACTAGTGCCAAGACATTTGCAGCACGTCTGCCTGCGTTGCACACTCCAACTAATTATAACTAAGCCATTATACTAGCACACACTCAGTGTACCTAGTGGCATCCTATACGTGGCTATTGGACTTTGCTATAGTCCCACTAGTGCCAAGACATTTGCAGCACGTCTGCCTGCGTTGCACACTCCAACTAATTATAACTAAGCCATTATACTAGCACACACTCAGTGTACCTAGTGGCATCCTATACGTGGCTATTGGACTTTGCTATAGTCCCACTAGTGCCAAGACATTTGCAGCACGTCTGCCTGCGTTGCACACTCCAACTAATTATAACTAAGCCATTATACTAGCACACACTCAGTGTACCTAGTGGCATCCTATACGTGGCTATTGGACTTTGCTATAGTCCCACTAGTGCCAAGACATTTGCAGCACGTCTGCCTGCGTTGCACACTCCAACTAATTATAACTAAGCCATTATACTAGCACACACTCAGTGTACCTAGTGGCATCCTATACGTGGCTATTGGACTTTGCTATAGTCCCACTAGTGCCAAGACATTTGCAGCACGTCTGCCTGCGTTGCACACTCCAACTAATTATAACTAAGCCATTATACTAGCACACACTCAGTGTACCTAGTGGCATCCTATACGTGGCTATTGGACTTTGCTATAGTCCCACTAGTGCCAAGACATTTGCAGCACGTCTGCCTGCGTTGCACACTCCAACTAATTATAACTAAGCCATTATACTAGCACACACTCAGTGTACCTAGTGGCATCCTATACGTGGCTATTGGACTTTGCTATAGTCCCACTAGTGCCAAGACATTTGCAGCACGTCTGCCTGCGTTGCACACTCCAACTAATTATAACTAAGCCATTATACTAGCACACACTCAGTGTACCTAGTGGCATCCTATACGTGGCTATTGGACTTTGCTATAGTCCCACTAGTGTCAAGACATTTGCAGCACGTCTGCCTGCGTTGCACACTCCAACTAATTATAACTAAGCCATTATACTAGCACACACTCAGTGTACCTAGTGGCATCCTATACGTGGCTATTGGACTTTGCTATAGTCCCACTAGTGCCAAGACATTTGCAGCACGTCTGCCTGCGTTGCACACTCCAACTAATTATAACTAAGCCATTATACTAGCACACACTCAGTGTACCTAGTGGCATCCTATACGTGGCTATTGGACTTTGCTATAGTCCCACTAGTGCCAAGACATTTGCAGCACGTCTGCCTGCGTTGCACACTCCAACTAATTATAACTAAGCCATTATACTAGCACACACTCAGTGTACCTAGTGGCATCCTATACGTGGCTATTGGACTTTGCTATAGTCCCACTAGTGCCAAGACATTTGCAGCACGTCTGCCTGCGTTGCACACTCCAACTAATTATAACTAAGCCATTATACTAGCACACACTCAGTGTACCTAGTGGCATCCTATACGTGGCTATTGGACTTTGCTATAGTCCCACTAGTGCCAAGACATTTGCAGCACGTCTGCCTGCGTTGCACACTCCAACTAATTATAACTAAGCCATTATACTAGCACACACTCAGTGTACCTAGTGGCATCCTATACGTGGCTATTGGACTTTGCTATAGTCCCACTAGTGCCAAGACATTTGCAGCACGTCTGCCTGCGTTGCACACTCCAACTAATTATAACTAAGCCATTATACTAGCACACACTCAGTGTACCTAGTGGCATCCTATACGTGGCTATTGGACTTTGCTATAGTCCCACTAGTGCCAAGACATTTGCAGCACGTCTGCCTGCGTTGCACACTCCAACTAATTATAACTAAGCCATTATACTAGCACACACTCAGTGTACCTAGTGGCATCCTATACGTGGCTATTGGACTTTGCTATAGTCCCACTAGTGCCAAGACATTTGCAGCACGTCTGCCTGCGTTGCACACTCCAACTAATTATAACTAAGCCATTATACTAGCACACACTCAGTGTACCTAGTGGCATCCTATACGTGGCTATTGGACTTTGCTATAGTCCCACTAGTGCCAAGACATTTGCAGCACGTCTGCCTGCGTTGCACACTCCAACTAATTATAACTAAGCCATTATACTAGCACACACTCAGTGTACCTAGTGGCATCCTATACGTGGCTATTGGACTTTGCTATAGTCCCACTAGTGCCAAGACATTTGCAGCACGTCTGCCTGCGTTGCACACTCCAACGAATTATAACTAAGTTACATTGTCAGGGATATTTATTCTTTATTATTCTGCTGTTAATAAAGCTAGACCACCACTGCAATCTTCACCACCTCTCAATTTTTACTACCACATTTTCAGTCCACAATCTTGTCGCAATCAACATGAGTGGCAAAATGACAGATGCTGGTGGAAAGGGGAAGAGGCGTGGTGGAAAAGGCAAAAAAGGTTTTGTCAGTGGGGAAGGTGCCAAAGCTCCATTATCATCTGCTGAAGATAGACCATCTACTAGCAAAAGTAAGATGTCTACTACTTATTGTGGACAATCCGATGTGCTCCCTTTTTTACGGACACGAACAAGAGGAACAAAGGTAGATGATGGGCAAAAAAGGAAAATGCTTGAATGGATCTCAAGTGGTCCAACAAGTGCCCTCTCAGCCACTTCAAGTATCGCATCCAAAAAACACCATTCCTCTGAGTTGTCATCCCAATCACACTTGATTTCTCCCAGCTCTGAAGTCTCCATCAGCCCTGCACAGTATGGTGGAACTGAGATGGCTGAGTCTGCAGAGCTGTTCAGTCACACTATAGCCTGGGAATCAGAGGTCTGCTCCCAAGCTACAGTGAGTACAGAACAGGAAATGGTCTGCAGTGATGCCCAGAACCTTTGTGACTCAGATTCAGGCCGTGAGGACCAAGTTTCTGAGCATAATGTTGACCCTTTGTCACAAACTGTAACACCTGTGGTTATAGACAATGAGGAACATACTGATGAAGATGAGACGCAGATACCCGATTGGGATGACAACTTAAATATTCGGTCAGGGCAAGAAGAGGCTCGGTCTGAGGGGGAGGGGAGTGCGAACACAACAATTGATGATGACGTTCTAGATCCCACCTACTGTCAACCCCCAGTCAGGCACTCGAGGAGGTCAACAGAGGCGGTGGAGGAGGATGCAACCGACGACGAAGTTACCTTGCGCCTTCCTGGACAGAGTCGGAGCACTGGTAGCACGTCTACAACTGCATCCTCAGCCACCACTCTGCCTATGAGCATTATTCGGGGTGGATCAACAGGTCGCATGGCCTCTAAGCCTTGCCTAGCCTGGGCCTTTTTTCACATCGAAAAAGATCGCCCAACTCATGTGATATGTAACATTTGTCATGATTCTGTTAGTAGAGGTCAAAACCTCAGCAGTTTGACAACTTCTTCCATGAATCGTCACATGAATAAATATCATAAGTCCCGGTGGGAAGCTCACCGTGCTGCAATGCCGGCTAGCGGAGCGAACCATCCACCGCCCGCCCCTTCCAGTGCATCCGCGCGCTCTTCATCTTCTAGGACTGTGGGGACAGCTGTCACACCTGTTTTTCCACGCAAAACTTCCACCACTGTAACCGCAACAGGCAGTTTGCTTGTAAGGTCGTCAGTTGGTTTGGAAGGGGAAACAAGTGAGTGTGTACAGCTCTCTCAGACATCGATAGCACCAACGTTGGATGAAGGCAACATCATGTCTCCGCCTGCACTTTCCTCACAAACCTGCATTTTTCCAGGGACACCCTACTCAACACCGTCTACACACAGCAGCCAGATCTCTGTCCCTCAGATGTGGTCAAATAAAAGGCCACTTCCTCCGACCCATGACAAAGCTAAGAGGTTGACTCTATCCCTCTGTAAGCTGTTGGCTACCGAAATGCTGCCTTTCCGCCTAGTGGACACACAGGATTTTAGAGACCTTATGTCTGTCGCTGTGCCCCAGTACCAGATGCCTAGTCGCCACTACTTCTCTAAGAAAGGTGTGCCCGCGCTACACCAGCATGTCGCACACAACATCACCGCTTCCTTGAGAAACTCTGTGTGTGAACGGGTGCATTTCACCACCGATACTTGGACCAGTAAGCATGGACAGGGACGTTACATGTCGCTGACTGGGCACTGGGTAACTATGGTGATAGATGGTGAAGGGTCTGCTGCACAAGTCTTGCCGTCCCCACGACTTGTGTGTCAATCCTCTGTCTGTCCAAGTTCCGCCACAGCTTCTGCATCCTCCACCTCATCTGGGTCCTCCACCTCCGCCCCAAGCCTGCCTGGTCAGGCCACCAGCGTTCTCACTGCGCAGAAGGAATCACGCACGCCTCATTACTATGCTGGCAGCCGAGCGCAACGGCATCAGGCGGTCTTTAGCTTGACATGTCTTGGTAATAAGAGTCACACAGCTGAGGAGTTGTGGTCAGCTCTGCGGTCCGAGTTTAATAAATGGTTGTCTCCACTCAACCTGCAGCCTGGTAAGGCCGTGTGCGACAATGCTGCAAACCTGGGTGCGGCCCTTCGCCTGGGCAAGGTGACACACGTACCTTGTATGGCTCACGTGTTGAACCTTGTCGTGCAGCAATTTTTAACACACTATCCCGGCCTAGATGGCCTTCTGAACAGGGCACGAAAACTGTCTGCTCACTTCCGGCGTTCAAGCGCCGCAGCTGAGCGACTTGCATCGCTACAGAAGTCTTTCGGCCTGCCGGTTCATCGCCTGAAATGCGATGTGGCGACACGCTGGAATTCAACTCTCCACATGTTACAGCGACTGTGGCAGCACCGCAGAGCCCTGGTGCAATACGTCATGACGTATAGCCTGGGCCAACGAGATGCAGAGGTGGGGCAGATCACCCTGATGGAGTGGTCTCAGATCAAGGACCTATGCACCCTTCTGCACAGTTTCGACATGGCGACGAATATGTTTAGCTCTGACAATGCCATTATCAGCATGACGATTCCAGTCATTTACATGCTGGAGCACACGCTAAACACTATTCGGAGTCAGGGGGTGGGACAACATGAAGGGGAGGAACTACAGGAGGATTCATATGTGCAAGGGACAACAACATCACCAAGGTCCAGACGTTCATCATCACCAACGCAGCAGGCATGGGACCATGGGGAACAGGGATCGACAAGGGCGCATAGTAGCAGGCGAAATGTTGAGCAAGGTGCAGGAGAACATGAAGAAATGGAGGACGAACTGTCCATGGACATGGAAGACTCAGCGGATGAGGGAGACCTTGGTCAAATTTCAGTTGAAAGAGGTTGGGGGGAGATGTCAGAGGAAGAAAGAACGGGTAGCACCTCTATGCCACAAACACAGCGTGGACTTGGTCCGCATGGCTGCGCAAGACACATGAGTGCCTTTTTGTTGCACTACCTCCAACATGACAGTCGTATTGTCAAAATTAGAAGTGATGATGACTACTGGATTGCCACACTATTAGATCCCCGGTACAAGTCCAAATTTTGTGACATAATTCCAGCCATAGAAAGGGACGCACGTATGCAGGAGTATCAGCAGAAGCTGTTACTCGATCTTAGCTCGGCTTTTCCACCAAACAACCGTGCAGGTGCAGGGAGGGAATCTCCCAGTTGTAACTTGACAAACATGGGACGGTCTCGTCATCTTCACCAGTCTACCCGTACCAGTAGGACCGTATCTGGTGCCGGTAACAGCAATTTTATGGAATCTTTTCATAATTTTTTTAGACCCTCTTTTGCAAGGCCACCAGAGACAACAAGTCTGACACATACTCAACGGCTGGAGAGGATGATACAGGAGTATCTCCAAATGAACATCGATGCCATGACTGTGCAACTGGAGCCTTGCTCCTTTTGGGCTTCAAACATAGAAAAATGGCCAGAGCTCTCCAGTTACGCCTTGGAGATTTTGTCGTGTCCAGCTGCCAGCGTTGTCTCTGAACGTGTATTCAGTGCTGCTGGGTGTGTGCTGACAGATAAGCGCACGCGTCTGTCCAGTGACAATGTGGACAGACTGACGTTCATCAAAATGAACAAGTCATGGATCCAGAAGGAATTTACTACCCCTGTGTCATCCTGGGGAGAGTAAATGCTTGTGGATTTGGAATGTGCTTGATGCAAATCAAAACATCCTGTTTGCAACTAGGGCCCAAGTGCTGCCACTGATGGGGTGGGTGTCTGTGTGGCCCAATTTTTGGAAAAAAGGGAGACTCCGCTTGGAGTAACCCTTGCTTACATTGTTTTTAAAAGAAGCCAAGATGAACAAGTCATGGGTCAGCAAAGACATTGCTACCTACCCCGGTGTCATCCTGGGGACGGTTAATTATGGGGTATTTTTGAATGTGATTGATGCAAATGTAGCTGTGAAGTGTACAACTAGGGCCTAAGTGCTGCCACTGATGGGGTGGGTGTCTGTGTGGCCCAATTTTTGGAAAAAAAGGGAGACTCCGCTTGGAGTAACCCTTGCTTGATGTGTTTTTAAAAGAAGCCAAGATGAACAGAGCTGGGATCAGCAAAGACTTTGCTACCTACCCCGGTGTCATCCTGGGGACGGATAAGAATGGCGTATTTTTGAATGTGCTTGATGCAAATCAAAACATCCTGTTTGCAACTAGGGCCCAAGTGCTGCCACTGATGGGGTGGGTGTCTGTGTGGCCCAATTTTTGGAAAAAAAAGGGAGACTCCGCTTGGAGTAACCCTTGCTTGATGTGTTTTTAAAAGAAGCCAAGATGAACAGAGCTGGGATCAGCAAAGACTTTGCTACCTACCCCGGTGTCATCCTGGGGACGGATAAGAATGGCGTATTTTTGAATGTGCTTGATGCAAATCAAAACATCCTGTTTGCAACTAGGGCCCAAGTGCTGCCACTGATGGGGTGGGTGTCTGTGTGGCCCAATTTTTGGAAAAAAAGGGAGACTCCGCTTGGAGTAACCCTTGCTTGATGTGTTTTTAAAAGAAGCCAAGATGAACAGAGCTGGGATCAGCAAAGACTTTGCTACCTACCCCGGTGTCATCCTGGGGACGGATAAGAATGGCGTATTTTTGAATGTGCTTGATGCAAATCAAAACATCCTGTTTGCAACTAGGGCCCAAGTGCTGCCACTGATGGGGTGGGTGTCTGTGTGGCCCAATTTTTGGAAAAAAGGGAGACTCCGCTTGGAGTAACCCTTGCTTGATGTGTTTTTAAAAGAAGCCAAGATGAACAGAGCTGGGATCAGCAAAGACTTTGCTACCTACCCCGGTGTCATCCTGGGGACGGATAAGAATGGTGTATTTTTGAATGTGCTTGATGCAAATCAAAACATCCTGTTTGCAACTAGGGCCCAAGTGCTGCCACTGATGGGGTGGGTGTCTGTGTGGCCCAATTTTTGGAAAAAAGGGAGACTCCGCTTGGAGTAACCCTTGCTTGATGTGTTTTTAAAAGAAGCCAAGATGAACAGAGCTGGGATCAGGAAATACTTTGCTACCTACCCCGGTGTCATCCTGGGGACGGATAAGAATGGCGTATTTTTGAATGTGCTTGATGCAAATCAAAACATCCTGTTTGCAACTAGGGCCCAAGTGCTGCCACTGATGGGGTGGGTGTCTGTGTGGCCCACTTTTTGGAAAAAAAGGGAGACTCCGCTTGGAGTAACCCTTGCTTGATGTGTTTTTAAAAGAAGCCAAGATGAACAGAGCTGGGATCAGCAAAGACTTTGCTACCTACCCCGGTGTCATCCTGGGGACGGATAAGAATGGCGTATTTTTGAATGTGCTTGATGCAAATCAAAACATCCTGTTTGCAACTAGGGCCCAAGTGCTGCCACTGATGGGGTGGGTGTCTGTGTGGCCCAATTTTTGGAAAAAAAGGGAGACTCCGCTTGGAGTAACCCTTGCTTGATGTGTTTTTAAAAGAAGCCAAGATGAACAGAGCTGGGATCAGCAAAGACTTTGCTACCTACCCCGGTGTCATCCTGGGGACGGATAAGAATGGCGTATTTTTGAATGTGCTTGATGCAAATCAAAACATCCTGTTTGCAACTAGGGCCCAAGTGCTGCCACTGATGGGGTGGGTGTCTGTGTGGCCCAATTTTTGGAAAAAAGGGAGACTCCGCTTGGAGTAACCCTTGCTTTATGTGTTTTTAAAAGAAGCCAAGATGAACAGAGCTGGGATCAGGAAATACTTTGCTACCTACCCCGGTGTCATCCTGGGGACGGATAAGAATGGCGTATTTTTGAATGTGCTTGATGCAAATCAAAACATCCTGTTTGCAACTAGGGCCCAAGTGCTGCCACTGATGGGGTGGGTGTCTGTGTGGCCCAATTTTTGGAAAAAAAGGGAGACTCCGCTTGGAGTAACCCTTGCTTGATGTGTTTTTAAAAGAAGCCAAGATGAACAGAGCTGGGATCAGCAAAGACTTTGCTACCTACCCCGGTGTCATCCTGGGGACGGATAAGAATGGCGTATTTTTGAATGTGCTTGATGCAAATCAAAACATCCTGTTTGCAACTAGGGCCCAAGTGCTGCCACTGATGGGGTGGGTGTCTGTGTGGCCCAATTTTTGGAAAAAAGGGAGACTCCGCTTGGAGTAACCCTTGCTTGATGTGTTTTTAAAAGAAGCCAAGATGAACAGAGCTGGGATCAGGAAATACTTTGCTACCTACCCCGGTGTCATCCTGGGGACGGATAAGAATGGCGTATTTTTGAATGTGCTTGATGCAAATCAAAACATCCTGTTTGCAACTAGGGCCCAAGTGCTGCCACTGATGGGGTGGGTGTCTGTGTGGCCCAATTTTTGGAAAAAAAGGGAGACTCCGCTTGGAGTAACCCTTGCTTGATGTGTTTTTAAAAGAAGCCAAGATGAACAGAGCTGGGATCAGGAAATACTTTGCTACCTACCCCGGTGTCATCCTGGGGACGGATAAGAATGGCGTATTTTTGAATGTGCTTGATGCAAATCAAAACATCCTGTTTGCAACTAGGGCCCAAGTGCTGCCACTGATGGGGTGGGTGTCTGTGTGGCCCAATTTTTGGAAAAAAAGGGAGACTCCGCTTGGAGTAACCCTTGCTTGATGTGTTTTTAAAAGAAGCCAAGATGAACAGAGCTGGGATCAGCAAAGACTTTGCTACCTACCCCGGTGTCATCCTGGGGACGGATAAGAATGGCGTATTTTTGAATGTGCTTGATGCAAATCAAAACATCCTGTTTGCAACTAGGGCCCAAGTGCTGCCACTGATGGGGTGGGTGTCTGTGTGGCCCAATTTTTGGAAAAAAGGGAGACTCCGCTTGGAGTAACCCTTGCTTGATGTGTTTTTAAAAGAAGCCAAGATGAACAGAGCTGGGATCAGGAAATACTTTGCTACCTACACCGGTGTCATCCTGGGGACGGATAAGAATGGCGTATTTTTGAATGTGCTTGATGCAAATCAAAACATCCTGTTTGCAACTAGGGCCCAAGTGCTGCCACTGATGGGGTGGGTGTCTGTGTGGCCCAATTTTTGGAAAAAAAGGGAGACTCCGCTTGGAGTAACCCTTGCTTGATGTGTTTTTAAAAGAAGCCAAGATGAACAGAGCTGGGATCAGGAAAGACTTTGCTACCTACCCCGGTGTCATCCTGGGGACGGATAAGAATGGCGTATTTTTGAATGTGCTTGATGCAAATCAAAACATCCTGTTTGCAACTAGGGCCCAAGTGCTGCCACTGATGGGGTGGGTGTCTGTGTGGCCCAATTTTTGGAAAAAAGGGAGACTCCGCTTGGAGTAACCCTTGCTTGATGTGTTTTTAAAAGAAGCCAAGATGAACAGAGCTGGGATCAGGAAATACTTTGCTACCTACCCCGGTGTCATCCTGGGGACGGATAAGAATGGCGTATTTTTGAATGTGCTTGATGCAAATCAAAACATCCTGTTTGCAACTAGGGCCCAAGTGCTGCCACTGATGGGGTGGGTGTCTGTGTGGCCCAATTTTTGGAAAAAAAGGGAGACTCCGCTTGGAGTAACCCTTGCTTGATGTGTTTTTAAAAGAAGCCAAGATGAACAGAGCTGGGATCAGGAAAGACTTTGCTACCTACCCCGGTGTCATCCTGGGGACGGATAAGAATGGCGTATTTTTGAATGTGCTTGATGCAAATCAAAACATCCTGTTTGCAACTAGGGCCCAAGTGCTGCCACTGATGGGGTGGGTGTCTGTGTGGCCCAATTTTTGGAAAAAAAGGGAGACTCCGCTTGGAGTAACCCTTGCTTGATGTGTTTTTAAAAGAAGCCAAGATGAACAGAGCTGGGATCAGCAAAGACTTTGCTACCTACCCCGGTGTCATCCTGGGGACGGATAAGAATGGCGTATTTTTGAATGTGCTTGATGCAAATCAAAACATCCTGTTTGCAACTAGGGCCCAAGTGCTGCCACTGATGGGGTGGGTGTCTGTGTGGCCCAATTTTTGGAAAAAAGGGAGACTCCGCTTGGAGTAACCCTTGCTTGATGTGTTTTTAAAAGAAGCCAAGATGAACAGAGCTGGGATCAGGAAATACTTTGCTACCTACCCCGGTGTCATCCTGGGGACGGATAAGAATGGCGTATTTTTGAATGTGCTTGATGCAAATCAAAACATCCTGTTTGCAACTAGGGCCCAAGTGCTGCCACTGATGGGGTGGGTGTCTGTGTGGCCCAATTTTTGGAAAAAAAGGGAGACTCCGCTTGGAGTAACCCTTGCTTGATGTGTTTTTAAAAGAAGCCAAGATGAACAGAGCTGGGATCAGCAAAGACTTTGCTACCTACCCCGGTGTCATCCTGGGGACGGATAAGAATGGCGTATTTTTGAATGTGCTTGATGCAAATCAAAACATCCTGTTTGCAACTAGGGCCCAAGTGCTGCCACTGATGGGGTGGGTGTCTGTGTGGCCCAATTTTTGGAAAAAAAGGGAGACTCCGCTTGGAGTAACCCTTGCTTGATGTGTTTTTAAAAGAAGCCAAGATGAACAGAGCTGGGATCAGGAAATACTTTGCTACCTACCCCGGTGTCATCCTGGGGACGGATAAGAATGGTGTATTTTTGAATGTGCTTGATGCAAATCAAAACATCCTGTTTGCAACTAGGGCCCAAGTGCTGCCACTGATGGGGTGGGTGTCTGTGTGGCCCAATTTTTGGAAAAAAGGGAGACTCCGCTTGGAGTAACCCTTGCTTGATGTGTTTTTAAAAGAAGCCAAGATGAACAGAGCTGGGATCAGGAAATACTTTGCTACCTACCCCGGTGTCATCCTGGGGACGGATAAGAATGGCGTATTTTTGAATGTGCTTGATGCAAATCAAAACATCCTGTTTGCAACTAGGGCCCAAGTGCTGCCACTGATGGGGTGGGTGTCTGTGTGGCCCAATTTTTGGAAAAAAAGGGAGACTCCGCTTGGAGTAACCCTTGCTTGATGTGTTTTTAAAAGAAGCCAAGATGAACAGAGCTGGGATCAGCAAAGACTTTGCTACCTACCCCGGTGTCATCCTGGGGACGGATAAGAATGGCGTATTTTTGAATGTGCTTGATGCAAATCAAAACATCCTGTTTGCAACTAGGGCCCAAGTGCTGCCACTGATGGGGTGGGTGTCTGTGTGGCCCAATTTTTGGAAAAAAAGGGAGACTCCGCTTGGAGTAACCCTTGCTTGATGTGTTTTTAAAAGAAGCCAAGATGAACAGAGCTGGGATCAGCAAAGACTTTGCTACCTACCCCGGTGTCATCCTGGGGACGGATAAGAATGGCGTATTTTTGAATGTGCTTGATGCAAATCAAAACATCCTGTTTGCAACTAGGGCCCAAGTGCTGCCACTGATGGGGTGGGTGTCTGTGTGGCCCAATTTTTGGAAAAAAGGGAGACTCCGCTTGGAGTAACCCTTGCTTGATCTGTTTTTAAAAGAAGCCAAGATGAACAGAGCTGGGATCAGGAAATACTTTGCTACCTACCCCGGTGTCATCCTGGGGACGGATAAGAATGGCGTATTTTTGAATGTGCTTGATGCAAATCAAAACATCCTGTTTGCAACTAGGGCCCAAGTGCTGCCACTGATGGGGTGGGTGTCTGTGTGGCCCAATTTTTGGAAAAAAAGGGAGACTCCGCTTGGAGTAACCCTTGCTTGATGTGTTTTTAAAAGAAGCCAAGATGAACAGAGCTGGGATCAGGAAATACTTTGCTACCTACCCCGGTGTCATCCTGGGGACGGATAAGAATGGCGTATTTTTGAATGTGCTTGATGCAAATCAAAACATCCTGTTTGCAACTAGGGCCCAAGTGCTGCCACTGATGGGGTGGGTGTCTGTGTGGCCCAATTTTTGGAAAAAAAGGGAGACTCCGCTTGGAGTAACCCTTGCTTGATGTGTTTTTAAAAGAAGCCAAGATGAACAGAGCTGGGATCAGCAAAGACTTTGCTACCTACCCCGGTGTCATCCTGGGGACGGATAAGAATGGCGTATTTTTGAATGTGCTTGATGCAAATCAAAACATCCTGTTTGCAACTAGGGCCCAAGTGCTGCCACTGATGGGGTGGGTGTCTGTGTGGCCCAATTTTTGGAAAAAAGGGAGACTCCGCTTGGAGTAACCCTTGCTTGATGTGTTTTTAAAAGAAGCCAAGATGAACAGAGCTGGGATCAGGAAATACTTTGCTACCTACCCCGGTGTCATCCTGGGGACGGATAAGAATGGCGTATTTTTGAATGTGCTTGATGCAAATCAAAACATCCTGTTTGCAACTAGGGCCCAAGTGCTGCCACTGATGGGGTGGGTGTCTGTGTGGCCCAATTTTTGGAAAAAAAGGGAGACTCCGCTTGGAGTAACCCTTGCTTGATGTGTTTTTAAAAGAAGCCAAGATGAACAGAGCTGGGATCAGGAAAGACTTTGCTACCTACCCCGGTGTCATCCTGGGGACGGATAAGAATGGCGTATTTTTGAATGTGCTTGATGCAAATGTAGCTGTGAAGTGTACAACTGGGGCACAACTGCTGCCACTGAAGGGGTGGGTGTGTGTCTGGCCCAATTTTTGGAAAAAATGGAGACTCCGCTTGGAGTCACCTTGCGGTGTTTTACATGATTTTAGAAGGGAGTGCCATGCCTATATCTGTGTGTCCTCCTCTTTTTCCTTGTCCAGCTGTTTTGTTTTCGCATGAGTATATGTCCTTGTCACTTTCCAATGTGTTTGAGTTGTTTGTCACCTTTAGGACACCTTTGAGGGTGTTTTCTAGGTGTTTTTCTGTGTTTGTGATTGCCTGCCATTGTTTCCTATGCAGTTCGAGTTCGGTTCGTCGAACGTTCGACGAACCGAACTCGAACGGGAGGTCCGTTCGGCGAACCAACCTCGAGCCGAACCGCGACCGGTTCGCTCATCTCTACTGGTGGCCGATGCTGTGGTAAGATGTTGTAGAGTTTTTTTTGGCCTGTCCCACATGTACCTGCAACAAGACCCCTAATAAACTTTTTATGGATGTCTACTGCCCCTACCATTGACTTCCACTGGCAGCATATAGCGATGGACCTTATGACCGACCTGCCGAATTCCTATGGTTGCCTCATCATGGGAATAGTAGTGGACAGGTTTTCAAAAATGGCCCATTTCACTTTGGTAACTGGTTTGCCCTTCTCCTGAAAAGGTTCCTGGAAAAGGGGGCAGGTGCAGGGGGGTACTGTAATGCCCTTACTGGTGTCCCTGCACTGTCATGCTCTTCTTCCCCAGTGAGAATGCCAGAACTCTAAACTTCCCAGCCGCTCAGTGGTGAAATGAGAAACTGTGGAAAAGAGGAGCGCAATAGGGTCTTATCCGAGTAAAATTTAAGGTGAAATAATGAATATCACTCACCCAGAGAGTTGTGACAGTCACAACTACTATGCAGGCAAAACAAATCCCGGCCAAAGGCAGCAGCACCCAAATTGGCTGATAACAGAGAATGGTGAAGTAGGGCTTGCACGGCCGCGCCAGTGACTACTCTGACCAATGAGAGTTAATGTTCCTTTATTTCATCTTTAGGTCGACGCGTTTCTGGAGTCTCTGCTCCCTTCCTCAGGACACACAGGAAAAAAGTACATCAAATCTGCTAGACCACAAGGACTGCAAGATCTATATACATTCCATCATGATGACGTCAGAAACCAACCTCTTTCTTAAAAAAATCGGCGGGAAAGACACATAAAAAAAAAAACAAAAAACACATAACAGTTAAAATGACACGGTATAAAAAAGTGAGCAAGAAAAGAACACAATTACATATGATAATATCACCATATTATCTCATAAAATGAAATAAAATAAAGATTTGGAATAAACGGATTACTGAGATTTAAAAAATGTGTGGATTACTGTGTATTAGATAAGGTACGGGAATAAAACACTAAGATTTCAGTGCCACTCCAAAGCGGCCTCGAACCCCTAGGAATATTATCTCCTTTCTCATAGGAGTAGCCCGTCAAAGGGAGAAACCATGTCTCCACCATAGAAGTCGTGAAAATACCCTTTAAAAATCAAGTGACCAGAAAGAAACACCTATTATGTGTAGCCGTGTAGGAAGATACGTACAATTACTAGTGCAAACAATACTGTGTAAGTCTCAGCGTAAATTGCCTAAGACGGGGTGAAGAAAGTTCAGAGCGTGGGAAAAAAAGAGAGTGCGCATGTCAGGAAAAAAGGTCCGGAGCTTGTTGAAGCGGGGTGAAGAAAGTTCAGAGCGTGGGAAAAAGGGAGTGCGCATGTCAGAAAAAAAGGGTCCGGAGCTTGTAAATCTTCCAAGCTTCATACAGAAAGTAGTCTGCCGGTTTCCGTAAAAACTACAGCGCCCGTTAAAAAGAAACGGAAACCCAAAGGGGATTATTATGAAGAAAAAATATATATATATATAAAAAATATATATATATATATATCTAAAAACAGTGTATGTAAATATATAGCTGACAAAATGTATATAATATAAAAAAACGATAAAAACTCATAAAAATCAGTGCTATTAGAAAAAGTGGCATATTAGAAAAAGTGGCATAAAAACAGTGGCATAAAACTAGGAACATGTACCAGAAATATAATGTATGTATAAAAAAGTTAATTATATGGGGTCAACTAATTAAAAAAGTTATTATGTATATATGGTTCAATATAAAATTCAATAAAAAATATATATTTTTATAAAAAATATAAATAAAAAAATATTAATGATATGAGACGGGGGGGGGGGATTTTTAATGCAGAAAAAAGCCCCAAAAAAATGATAACATGGATTTTACATCATTGTATTATTATCTCAATCTCATATGCCAAACTATATTTATAGGGTTAATTCAGTCCCCCCTGGAATTCAGTCCCCCCTTTAAACCTTTGGGGGCATATAAGTGTCTAGTGAAAAACTGTCTTTGTTGTAATATCATCCAACATAGAAGGGTTGCTTTTGGGTTGGTTCCAGGGGGGACTGAATTCCCTATCAAAAGCCATCTGACTTGCCAATCAGATTTTGTGATCTACCTAATAGAGTGTGAGTGTGACAAGCGGTATGTGGGCAGAACGACGCAACCTCTCCACAACAGACTTAACTCACACAGACACAATATTAAAATAGGTTTTTTGTTACATGGTCTTTCCAGACATGTAACTCTGGCACATAAAGGCAAATCACGGTTGAGAATCACTCCCATTGAACAGATACCCCCCTTTGTCAACAATCGGTTGGAATTACTAAACAAGAAAGACACATTTTGGATTTACAAACTCAATACTTTGAAACCACAGGGGTTAAATGAGGTTACTGATTTATTTATGAAGGGCTAAAACACCATATCCCGCTGCATAGAATTATTTTTGGTTTTATGCTTTTATTCTGGTCCGATTATTATTATCCAGTATTTATTATCTTCAATTAGGGTTTACTCTTTATCCATTATTTATATATATTTTTATCCTCTTTTATATTTATATACAATTTTTTAGTTATTGTGCGTTGTGAGTTATCGGTATCTACTTGTGTATATTGATCAAATCTATTTATTATTATTGTCAGATTCTTGTTCGAACATTATCCTTATATTGTTGCACAATGCACTTTGAACCCTTTGGCTCTAGATCTGTGTATTCATTTTTGGATCTATAAGGTTTCTACTCTGTTGGTTTGAGGGTATGTGCTTACTGCCACATAGTTCCTTGCCTGTTTTTTTGTTTTGACACGCTAGCTGCATATCTTTGCTTTGCCTTTGCGCACTACTAACTTTTCCCACGCCTTGAACTTGTTTCACCTCACCAGCTACATATCTTTTTCTTGAACACCATACTTTTTGGTCCTATTTATTGTTCGTATAATATGAGCCTCCTACCGTAACTAAGGGTAGAGCTCGTGATATAATTGAGGTGGTGATGGTGATAGTGTTTCACCCGACTAATGTCCCTATAAATATAGTTTGGCATATGAGATTGAGATAATAATACAATGATGTAAAATCCATGTTATCATTTTTTTGGGGCTTTTTTCTGCATTAAAAATCCCCCCCCCTTCCCCCGTCTCATATCATTAATATTTTTTTTTTTATTTATATTTTTTATAAAAATATATATTTTTTATTGAATTTTATATTGAACCATATATACATAATAACTTTTTTAATTAGTTGACCCCATATAATTAACTTTTTTATACATACATTATATTTCTGGTACATGTTCCTAGTTTTATGCCACTGTTTTTATGCCACTTTTTCTAATATGCCACTTTTTCTAATAGCACTGATTTTTATGAGTTTTTATCGTTTTTTTATATTATATACATTTTGTCAGCTATATATTTACATACACTGTTTTTAGATATATATATATATATTTTATATATATATATTTTTTCTTCATAATAATCCCCTTTGGGTTTCCGTTTCTTTTTAACGGGCGCTGTAGTTTTTACGGAAACCGGCAGACTACTTTCTGTATGAAGCTTGGAAGATTTACAAGCTCCGGACCCTTTTTTTCTGACATGCGCACTCCCTTTTTCCCACGCTCTGAACTTTCTTCACCCCGCTTCAACAAGCTCCGGACCTTTTTTCCTGACATGCGCACTCTCTTTTTTTCCCACGCTCTGAACTTTCTTCACCCCGTCTTAGGCAATTTATGCTGAGACTTACACAGTATTGTTTGCACTAGTAATTGTACGTATCTTCCTACACGGCTACACATAATAGGTGTTTCTTTCTGGTCACTTGATTTTTAAAGGGTATTTTCACGACTTCTATGGTGGAGACATGGTTTCTCCCTTTGACGGGCTACTCCTATGAGAAAGGAGATAATATTCCTAGGGGTTCGAGGCCGCTTTGGAGTGGCACTGAAATCTTAGTGTTTTATTCCCGTACCTTATCTAATACACAGTAATCCACACATTTTTTAAATCTCAGTAATCCGTTTATTCCAAATCTTTATTTTATTTCATTTTATGAGATAATATGGTGATATTATCATATGTAATTGTGTTCTTTTCTTGATCACTTTTTTATACCGTGTCATTTTCACTGTTATGTGTTTTTTGTTTTTTTTTTTTGATGTGTCTTTCCCGCCGATTTTTTTAAGAAAGAGGTTGGTTTCTGACGTCATCATGACGGAATGTATATAGATCTTGCAGTCCTCGTGGTCTAGCAGATTTGATGTACTTTTTTCCTGTGTGTC
This sequence comes from Anomaloglossus baeobatrachus, assembly GCF_048569485.1. Taxonomy (NCBI): domain Eukaryota; kingdom Metazoa; phylum Chordata; class Amphibia; order Anura; family Aromobatidae; genus Anomaloglossus; species Anomaloglossus baeobatrachus. The sequence continues at coordinate 377,002,167 of NC_134356.1, forward strand.
CTGAGGAAGGGAGCAGAGACTCCAGAAACGCGTCGACCTAAAGATGAAATAAAGGAACATTAACTCTCATTGGTCAGAGTGGTCACTGGCGCGGCCGTGCAAGCCCTACTTCACCATTCTCTGTTATCAGCCGCTCAGTGGTGGCAGCTCTGTCCCTGGTCCCTGCTGCCTCAGGAGTTATGAGAGTGCTCTTAAGGCGTTCACATGTGTGCTCACCTTGTCTAAAAAGAGCCAGTATGCCCTAACCCAGAAGTGCCTCTCTGCCTGTGTCTGAGTGGCATCAGGTATTTAAGGCACCTTTCCCGTAAGTGAGGGACCTGGATAACGTGGTCTATATGTTGCTAGTTCTCAGGTCCCTAAGTGCTGCTCCTGTTTAGTGCGGTGTTCTACATTGCTAATACCGTTCTGTGTTCCAGTACCTGACGTAGCCACTACTGCAGCATCATACCCTGTTAGATAAGTTCGTTATCCTGTCTGCTGCTACATTGTACCCTGTTGGCCAAGTCTGCTATACCACCCGCTGCTGCATCGTTCCCTGTTAGCCAAATCTGCTATACCGGCCGCTACTGCATCATACGCTATCGGTCAAGTCTTATTTACCAGACAGTGTTGCATTGCTCCATATCGGATGAGCCTGCCTCATCAACTGTCCTGGCAGCATATATCATATCAGTGACTGACCATGTCCAGCTGTCGCAGCACCAGTCTTCCAAAGTGGCGCCTGGTTACTACAGGTAACCCTCATGTTTAGGGGTTCTGGTGAAAACCTACTGAGAAAACATAGTCAAGCCTCTCTAGGTTTTCTGTGTGCTGTGGCCCAGTGGATGCACTCCCTGCTCACACCTGCAAGTAATACACTATAATTTCCAACAAAAATGTAATACATGTTAGTGCAAATGTGCACCAATCCAAAGCTGGCCTTTATTTCATTTATTTTTCTTCAGAGTTGTGAAAAGTAAGAGAACAGGGAACAATTTGAACAAATTAATTGGAAAATAAGGAAAGTAATAATTGGCCAAAAGTTTCAACTGAAAAGTTTGGTGTGAAACGTCTGGGTCGCCATGACATGAATATTCATCATGAGGATATGGAATGGAGAATGAAGATGACATTGAATATCCTACAAGAGATCAATGAAAAGATGATCAAGCTAGAGAAGGCATAAGATAGGCATAAGATAAGTGAACAGCTGTGACTTTTACTGAGCAATTCACTTTCTTGCAGAAGATCATGAACGTAACTTGGCGTCAGAAAATACATTCCTAAGAAGCAGAAAGGAAAACACTAACATAAAGTGTGAAGGAAATCAAGATAAAAAAGTCTGAGGTAAAATAGAAAAATAAACTAAAAGGAAAGATAAGGTGATACATTTCTTTCATATACCAGTCATTGAAAAAAATGAAAGTAAATTCTAATTTTTGGTCTTTTTGTCAATAGCTTATTATGGACCTTAAAATATGGTGAATTTAACCAATGGAGCAACACATTGAATAACTTGAGATAACGTTTCTTTCTGTTGCACGGTAGATCCAGGCCGCCTGCTGCCCATGGTGTTGGTTTGTTAACATTGGACCCCCTCATCCATAGCAATCAAGATGGTAATGGTCATAAGATTTGCCCAAGTAGCTACTTCCTTGGGTGTGTCTTCCTTGGTGTTAGCGTTGAGAGTGCAAATACAGGCAATATAATGTCCTGTAGTAAAACTTCTGTGTTGTAATAATAAATGAGGGTAATCATGGTCTTTCTTAGTAGTATACACTAGTTTATGTAACCAGTTTTCATCAGAAAGGGTAGGTCATCTATCACAACTTACAATAAATTGCAAAACTTTTAGGCATGAAGGACAACGAATAAACAGATCACAAAACCATGCAAGGACGTATGTAGGAGATTACAAAACTCTTTATTCTATACAAGATACAATTATTAAAGACTAGAAGGTGGCTCGATTCTAACGCATCGGGTATTCTAGAATTTATTGCGTAGTTGATGTATGATTTTTGTTATATATATAGATGTTGTTTAGTGATGAGCGAGTATGCTTGTTACTACTCGGTACTCGCACGAGTATCACTGTACTCGGGCTACTCGGCGGGTACCGAGAAATTTCGCGATACTCGTGCTGTACTCGTGGTCTTCATCCCTGCATGTTGGCGCTCTTTTGAGAGCCAGCCCTCATGCAGGGATTGGCTGGCAGACCACTGCAATGCCACAGCCCTGTTAGTTGTGGAATTGCAGTGATTGGCCGGCCTGCACAGCGTGACCGAGCCTTTATACCGGCGGGCGCGCTGTGCTCTGCACACAGCCATCTCATATTCCCTGTTTTCCATGCCCACAGGCGCCTATGATTGGTTGCAGTGAGACACGCCCCCACGCTGAGTGACAGGTGTCTCACTGCACCCAATCACAGCAGCCGGTGGGCGTGTCTATACTGTGCAGTAAAATAAATAAATAAATAATTTAAAAAAACGGCGTGCGGTTCCCCCCAATTTTAATACCAGCCAGATAAAGCCATACAGCTGAAGGCTGGTATTCTCAGGATGGGGAGCCCCACGTTATGGGGAGCCCCCCAGCCTAACAATATAAGTCAGCAGCCGCCCAGAATTGCCGCATACATTATATGCGACAGTTCTGGGACTGTACCCGGCTCTTCCCGATTTACCCTAGTGCGTTGGCAAATCGGGGTAATAAGGAGTTAATGGCAGCCCATAGCTGCCACTAAATCCTAGATTAATCATGTCAGGCGTCTCCCCGAGATTCCTTCCATGATTAATCTGTAAATTACAGTTAAAAAACACACACACCCAAAAAAATCCTTTATTAGAAATAAAAAACAATAACAAAGTCCCTCATCACCAATTTATTAACCCCGACAAACCCTCCATGTCCGGCGTAATCCACAGTCCTCCAGCGTCTCGTCCAGCTCTGCTACATTCAGGTGACAGGAGCTGCAGAATACACCGCCGCTCCTGTCACCTCCACACAGCAACTGAGGTGAGTAGCACGATCAGCTGCTGTCAGTCAGGTAACTCACGGCCACCGCTGGATCCAGCGGTGCCGCGATTAACCTCAGTGACAGCAGCTGATCGCTATACTCACCTCAGTTGCTGCATGGAGCTGACCGGAGCGGTGGTGAGTTGCGCGATCAGCTGAGCTGTCACTGAGGTTACCCGCGGCCACCGCTGCATCCACCGCTGGATCCAGGTAACCTCAGTGACAGCTCAGCTGATCGCTATACTCACCTCAGTTGCTGCGTGAAGCTGACCGGAGCGGCGGTGTATTCTGCTGCTCCTGTCACCTGCATGCAGCACAGCTGGATGCGACGCTGGAGGTCCGTGGATTACGCCGGACATGGAGGGTTTGTCGGGGTTAATAAATTGGTGATGAGGGACTTTGTTAGTGTTTTTTATTTCTAATAAAGGATTTTTCGGGTGTGTGTGTTTTTTAACTGTAATTTACAGATTAATCATGGAAGGAATCTCGGGGAGACGCCTGACATGATTAATCTAGGATTTAGTGGCAGCTATGGGCTGCCATTAACTCCTTATTACCCTGATTTGCCAACGCACTAGGGTAAATCGGGAAGAGCCGGGTACAGTCCCAGAACTGTCGCATATAATATATACGGCAATTCTGGGCGGCTGCTGACTGATATTGTTAGGCTGGGGGGCTCCCCATAATGTGCAGCTCCCCATCCTGAGAATACCAGCCTTCAGCCGTATGGCTTTTTCTGGCTGGTATTAAAATTGGGGGGACCGCACTCCGTTTTTTTAAATTATTTAATTATTTATTTCACTGCACAGTATACACACACACACCGGCTGCTGTGTTTGGGTGCAGTGAGACACCTGTCACTCAGCGTGGGGGCGTGTCTCACTGCAACCAATCATAGGCGCCGAAAAGCAGGAAAGCAGGGAATACGAGATTGTTTAATGAGCGGCCGGCTTTTTCAAAAGAGGAAAAGCCGCCGGAGTTTAGTGAACAGCTGTGCAGCGCCGCGGCAGTGATCGGGGAACGGTAAATAAGAGAGAGGGGGGAGAATGACCGACAGACTGTGAGAGGGGGACAGACAAGACAGAGACAGACAGAGCGAAACCGACCGACGGGAGATAGAATGAAAAAAAAAATGACCGACATCGCTAGTAAAAAGCACAAAACGTGCGTTTTGGACATCGGAGTTTCCTCAGTGTTTGCTAGTATAATGGCTTAGTAACAAATGAGTTTGAGTGTGCAATGCAGGCAGACGTGCTGCAAATATCTTTGCACTAGTGGGACAATACAGAAGTCCAACAGCCACTTTTAGGATGCCACTAAGTTTCCTCAGTGTTTGCTAGTATAATGGCTTAGTAACAAATGAGTTTGAGTGTGCAATGCAGGCAGACGTGCTGCAAATATCTTTGCACTAGTGGGACAATACAGAAGTCCAACAGCCACTTTTAGGATGCCACTAAGTTTACTCAGTGTTTGCTAGTATAATTGCTTAGTAACAAATGAGTTTGAGTGTGCAATGCAGGCAGACGTGCTGCAAATATCTTTGCACTAGTGGGACAATACAGAAGTCCAACAGCCACTTTTAGGATGCCACTAAGTTTCCTCAGTGTTTGCTAGTATAATGGCTTAGTAACAATGAGTTTGAGTGTGCAATGCAGGCAGACGTGCTGCAAATATCTGTGCACTACTGGGACTAGACAGAAGTCCAATAGCCACGTTTAGGATGCCACTAAGTTTCCTCAGTGTTTGCTAGTATAATGGCTTAGTTATAATGAGTTTGAGTGTGCAATGCAGGCAGACGTACTGCAAATATCTGTGTACTAGTGGGACTATACAAAAGTCCAATAGCCACGTTTAGGATGCCACTAGGTTCACTCAGTGTTTGCTAGTATAATGGCTTAGTAACAATGAGTTTGAGTGTGCAATGCAGGCAGACGTGCTGCAACTATCTGTGCACTAGTGGGACTATACAGAAGTCCAATAGCCACGTTTAGGATGCCACTAGGTTCACTCAGTGTTTGCTAGTATAATGGCTTAGTAACAATGAGTTTGAGTGTGCAATGCAGGCAGAGGTGCTGCAAATATCTGTGCACTAGTGGGACTATACAAAAGTCCAATAGCCACGTTTAGGATGCCACTAAGTTTCCTCAGTGTTTGCTAGTATAATGGCTTAGTTATAATGAGTTTGAGTGTGCAATGCAGGCAGACGTACTGCAAATATCTGTGTACTAGTGGGACTATACAAAAGTCCAATAGCCACGTTTAGGATGCCACTAGGTTCACTCAGTGTTTGCTAGTATAATGGCTTAGTAACAATGAGTTTGAGTGTGCAATGCAGGCAGACGTGCTGCAACTATCTGTGCACTAGTGGGACTATACAGAAGTCCAATAGCCACGTTTAGGATGCCACTAGGTTCACTCAGTGTTTGCTAGTATAATGGCTTAGTAACAATGAGTTTGAGTGTGCAATGCAGGCAGACGTGCTGCAAATATCTTTGCACTAGTGGGACTATACAGAAGTCCAATAGTCACGTTTAGGATGCCACTAAGTTCACTCAGTGTTTGCTAGTATAATGGCTTAGTTATAATGAGTTTGAGTATGCAATGCAGGCAGACGTGCTGCAAATATCTGTGCACTAGTGGGACTATACAGAAGTCCAATAGCCACGTTTAGGATGCCACTAGGTTCACTCAGTGTTTACTAGTATAATGGCTTAGTAACAATGAGTTTGAGTGTGCAATGCAGGCAGACGTGCTGCAAATATCTGTGCACTACTGGGACTATACAGAAGTCCAATAGCCACGTTTAGGATGCCACTAAGTTCACTCAGTGTTTGCTAGTATAATGGCTTAGTAACAATGAGTTGGAGTGTGCAAAGGGCAGGAGGGTACAGTGGCAGGGTTGTGGGTCTCTGGGTAGAGGAAAGGAAGCCTGCCTTTCTATCCCTCCTAATGGGGAAATGCAGCGAGGAAATCCCTGACCTTAGCTACACAGACGCTGTCATCTTGTGTAGCTGTTAAACTCTGTTTTCAGGACCTGTCACCTATGGCTCTGACCCTGCCGGTATGAGCCCTTAAAAGGACTGATAGAAAGTGCTATCCCTATGCTGTCCAGCGCTGTGTATGGAGCGTATACAGCTGTATCGGCGATAGGAGCTGCGCCAGTGATGTCTGACACCAAGGACGCAGAAGGCAGATAATGGCGTGCTGGAGGAAAATGTCCGTTTTTATAATGCAGGGACATGTGACATGGACATCCTATCACACATGCCGTTGCTTCTCTGACTAAAAGTCCACTTAGCTGTGTGTGTGTCTGGGATTGGCTGACATGTTGGCCCTCCCCACTACACGCGCGCGCTTAGGGAAGGAAGACAAGGAAAAAAAAAAAATGGCGATCGCCATTATCCATACAGCAGTGATCTGAACGCGCTGTTCCCGCACATTATACACTGAAATGTCATAATAGTGTGAGTCACAGAATGACTTACACTATTACAGCGGAAAGCCAGCTAGGAATTAGCTGTTTTTTTTGCTGCTAGAACCGTTCTCGAACGTATCTAGAACTATCGAGCTTTTATCAAAAAGCTCGAGTTCTAGTTCGATCTAGAACAGCCCCCAAAATCACTCGAGCCGCGAACTGGAAAACCACGAACAGCACTCAACTCTACTTAGGGGTACTTTGCATGCTGTGACATCGCTAGCATCGGCTAGTGATGCCAAGCACGATAGTACCCACCCACGTCGCACATGCGATATCTTGTGATAGCTGCCGTAGCGAACATTATCGCTATGGCAGCTTCACACGCACTTACCTGCCCTGCGACGTCGCTCTGGCCGGCGACCCGCCTCCTTCCTAAGGGGGCGGGTCGTGCGGCGTCACAGCGACGTCACATGGCAGGCAGCCAATAGAAGTGGAGGGGTGGAGATGGGCGGGATGTAAACATCCCGCCCACCTCCTTCCTTCCGCATAGTCGGTTGAGGCAGGTAAGGAGATGTTCCTCGCTCCTGCGGCTTCACACACAGCTATGTGTGCTGCCACAGGAACGAGGAACAACATCGTATCTCCTATTCTTGCGACATTATGAAAATGACCAACGCTACACAGATCACCGATTTTCGACGCTTTTGCGATCGTTTATCGGCGCATCTAGGCTTTACATGTTGTGACATCATTACCGGCGCCGTATGTGCGTCACTTTCGATTTGACCCCGACGATATCGCAGTAGCGATGTCGCAGCATGCAAAGTACCCCTTAGGGTATAATATACCACAATTTTTTTTCACGCTTTTAATATGTTAATATTCAATAAAGATAAAAATTGTAGGAGTACTTTTCTGTAATTTATAATCACTGCTCATGATGACCGCCCACTGGCTACAAAATAGTAGGAATCAAACTAAAAAAAGGTTTAGTTCAAAAAATATAGTGAGCTTCTGTTCTATCTGCTCAGATAGGATTGCTTTTTTAACACATACAGAATTGCATTTAAAAAGTAATATGTTTCTTTAAAGGGGTTAATCACCATAAATATCTCCATTCAGATTTTTCCAGTGACTGTACATTGAGGTTTTCATTATCTTCTTGAAGTTTTCGTTTTATACAGTCCTCTTCATCGAAGCCTTTGAATATGTCTAAATTGTATTCATATTTTCTGGTACAAAATGGCTTGTATTCTAAGACTGACTTTATGTGTGTTAAGTGTTTTCATTTCCTATAAAAGAAACGTCCGCTTTTGTCAGACTAAAATGATTGCCATGTCTACAGCTCCTGTGAGAAATGCTTAAAGAAAACAGCTGTACGGGGTATTCTAGTCATTTAGGTATTACTGCACTAGAGCTGGATAGTTGTCCCTTTATGCCCTGCACTGCTCAGTGTATCAAGCTGCTTAAATCACCAGAGAAAGCATGTAATCATCCATTCAGTGCTTCTATATTTCACATAACCCCACATTTAAAGTTTAATCTAAAACCGTAATGTGAAGCTCTGTGAAGAAACATTTACCCCAATTCCAACACTACCCGATTACTTGTCACACAGAATGGGTCAGTAATTAGAAAGGGACAATCTGAGCGGCACAAGACACAGAGCGGAAGGAGACCTAAGTAAGTTACGTATGTGCACAGTTTGTTATTTTTGATGGCAATTGAAATACAGGAAGAATCATGTTCACATTTTCACACCTTGATGTCCATTTACAACCAGCTAAAAGGGAAAGAATATATATAGACCTTGTTTAATTTGTAAATAATAGCAAGAGAAAAAAAAGTATATATCCCTCAAAGAAGAGACCATATAAAATTAGGGTAAAAGAACATTTTTATTAACTGACAGTGAAAATGATTATAAAAGGAATTAAGAGGTTTTTGCTACCTCATTTGAGAGCAGCATGATGTAGGCAAAGAGAGTCTGAATCTGTGTATCACTTAGATTACTGGGTGCAGCCGTTCTGACACAATCAGAATTTTTAGCTTTAGTCATGTAGCAGAGTCTAGAAGCTGATATGAATAAATCAATAAATTAGATTCAGGATTCGACACTCAGCAGAGCTGTTCCCACCCACACCAGGCTCTTTATAGACATTATACATTGAAAGTGAGGTGTCAATCACAGAAGGGGGAGTGCCAGACTGTTCTGCATCTTTCAAGTCTTGTAAGGATAAGGGTCCTGCTACTGAAACAAACATAGCAAATAAACAAAAGATCGGACTGTGACAAGACATGCATGCCTGAACTTTCTGTACAAATTTTCTCTCCAGGACAGGAGACAAACTCTAGCGCAGCGCCACCTATTGGAAGTAGCGATCCTAAAAGTTAAATGTGGATTTTTAACAATCCTTTCAATTTCAATATAACTTAGGATATATATGCCAGATCAGAATCCCAATTTGCAGACACGGTGTTTCAAGGTGCTTGCTCCTCGTCAGTGCAAAGTATGGGGTGTCTGATCTGGCTATGAGAACCTTTGTGGGACCACGGGGGAACACTATTCTCCTTATGGAGACTTTGCAAGCCAGTCTGACTGGATGCTAGTAAGGGGACTTATAGCTGCCATGCCCCTCTGCAAAATATTCAAATTTGCTCTCCAGGACCGGAGACAAACTCTAGCGCAGCGCCACCTATTGGAAGTAGCGAAGAACTTTCTGTATTAACTCTTGCAGCATGCTGGATTTAGATTACACAGCAAAAACATGCTGACAGATTCCCTTCAAAAGCTATAATATAAAAAAGGTGCCTTCACTGATGAAAGCCACACAACACCTGGTAAGAAAATCCATACATATTTATAAAACAGAGTTTCAGGGACAAGAAATAACAGTGACTATGCATAAACCAGGGATTGGTTAGCTACAAATATATTGCCCTTCTTCCCAGAGACGTGCAAAGAATGCAATTATGCTAGTAGTATGTTATAAGTCCTAATAGGGGAAAATTATTACTTAACCCCTTCCCGACCTTTGACGGATGTATCCGTCATGGTGCCCTGGTACTTAAAGACCCATGACGGATATATCCATCATGGCGAAATCACGGCCCCGGAGCCCCGGTGACTGCGATCAATTTTCAAAAACTATAGATTCGGGAAACAGAGGACCTGTACCTGACCTCAGGAGGCGTGATGTCTCCTCCCTGGACCTATGGAGGCTGTGATTGGCTGATGGATGCCACTCAGCCAATCACAGCCAGTATAATGTTTCAGCCATTGAAAATGGCTGAAACATTGAAATCCAGCCATGTTCAGTGCAGTTATAGCACTGATCATTGGCTGGAGCTGGGTGACTTTTGCTGCACCCGCCCCCAGCTCTGATTGGAGAGATCGGCCTTGTGACCGATCTCTCCAAGCACCATGCATCTGGGACTGGTGATCTGTAGGAGATTGCTCTCCTCAGATTCTCCATCCGTGGAAGCTGAGGAGAGCGATCTCTGCGGGTGCCCATCTGTGAGTCACAACCCCAGATCATCTGCTGCCCTGCTCCATCTGCTTCGCCCCTGCACCGCCGCTGTTCTCCTCCCACTGCGCCCCTGCATGTATTGCTGCTATGACCCCCCTGCATCTGATGCCGCTGCTCTACTCTCGCTGCGCCCCGGCATGTGATGCCGCTGCACCCCCCTGCATCTGACGCCGCTGCTCTCTTTCTACTGCCCCCTTGTATCCGCCGCTGTGCTGCCCCTGCATCTGCCGCTCCACTCCATCTGCAACTGCACTCTCCCCATCTGCCACCGCACTCTCCCCATCTGCCACCGCACTCTCCCCATCAGCCACCGCACTCTCCCCATCAGCCACCGCACTCCCCTCATCTGCCACCGCACTCTCCCCATCTGTCACCACACTCCCCCATTTGCCACTGCACTCCCCCATTTGCCACCGCTCTCCCCCATCAGCCACCGCACTCCCCCATCAGCCACCACACTCCCCCCTCAGCCACCGCACTCCCCCCATCAGCCACCGCACTCTCTCCATCTGCCACCGCACTCTCCCCATCTGCCACCGCACTCTCCCCATCTGCCACCGCACTCTCCCCATCAGCCGCCGCACTCTCCCCATCAGCCAGCACACTCCCCCATCTACCACTGTGCCCCTGCATTTGCCACCGCACTCCATCAGCCGCTGCGCCCCTGCATCTGCCACCGCACTCACCATCAGCCGCTGCGCCCCTGCATTTGCCGCTGCACTCCCCCATCATCCACTGCCCCCTCCCTGATCTGCTGCACGCTCTCTCCCATCCCCTTAATCCTCTTCCCCCTCTCCAACCTCTCCCCCTCCCGGATCTGCTGCCTCCTCCATCTGCTGCGATCCTGCTGCCTAGATCCATCCTGTGAGGTAGCTATCCCCAATCTCACCTTCCACTCCCCTTCCGCCCTCCCCCCATCCTCCACTGCTCTTGCATCCATTGCGCCCTCTCCATCCTCCGCCGCTCTTCCATCCACCGCACACTCTCCTATCCTCCGCTGCTCCTGCATCCATTGTGCCCTCACCCATCCTCCGCCGCTCCTCCATCCGCCACTCCTGCATCAGTTGCGCCCTCTTCCATCCTCCGCCGCTCCTCCATCCATCGCGCACTCTCCCATCCTCCGCCTCTCCTGCATCCATTGCGCCGTCAACCATGCTCCGCTGCTGCTCCATCCGCCACTCCTGCATCTGTTGCACCCTCTTCCATCCTCCGCCGCTCCTCCATCCGCCGCTCCTGCATTCGATGTGCCCTCTTCCATCCTCCGCCACTCCTCCATCCACCGCGCACTCTCCTATCCTCCTCCGCTCCTGCATCCATTGCACCCTCACCCATCCTCCGCCGCTCCTCCATCCACCACTCCTGCATCAGTTGCGCCCTCTTCCATCCTCCGCCGCTCCTCCATCCATCACGCACTCTCCCATCCTCCGCCTCTCCTGCACCCATTGCGCCGTCACCCATGCTCCGCTGCTGCTCCATCCGCCACTCCTGCATCTGTTGCGCCCTCTTCCATCCTCCGCCGCTCCTCCATCCGCCGCTCCTGCATTCGTTGTGCCCTCTTCATCCTCCGCCACTCCTCCATCCACCACGCACTCTCCTATCCTCCTCCGCTCCTGCATCCATTGCACCCTCACCCATCCTCCACCGCTCCTCCATCCGCTGCTCCTGCATCCGTTGCACCCTCTTCCATCCTCCGCTGCTCCTCCATCCATCGCACACTCTTCCATCCGCCGCCGCTCCTGCATCCATTGCGCCGTCACCCATCCTCTGCCGCTGCTCCATCCGCTGCTCCTGCATCTATTGCGCCCTCTTCCATCCTCTGCCGCTCCTGCATCCGCCGCTCCTGCATCCGTTGCACCCTCTTCCATCCTCCGCCGCTCCTCCATCCATCGCGCACTCTCCCATCCTCCACCGCTCCTGCATCCATTGCGCCGTCACCCATCCTCCGCCTCTGCTCCATCCGCCGCTCCTGCATCTGTTGCGCCCTCTTCCATCCTCCGCTGCTCCTCCATCCGCTACACCCTCACCCATCCTTCGCTGCTCCCGCATCCATTGCGCCCTCTTCCATCGTCCATCCATCTTTTTTTCCATCCCGCCTAGTCCTCCCTTTTTGCAGCACATCCGTGCGTGCGTCCTGACTTTTTTTCTGTAAACTAAGAAAGAAATACAAATAAACTTAGTTTAGGGCCAGTAAAATGATACTGTAGTAGTCATCAACTACAGTATTTTTTACTGAATATTGTAAGGGTCTGTCCAGTGCCACACATGAGAGCGATGCACGAGTCTCACATCGCATCCGGCACGGTCTGTCTCTTCCAGACAGGAGTGTGCGGCTGTGCTGGGTGATCCGATGCGAGATTCGTACATCGCTCTCACGTGTGGCACTTGACTTATTGTCAGTTGCAGGCGCTCATTTTTTTTTTTTTTTTTACTGACGTCCGTATTTTTTATTTCGCTAATCTAATATTTTTTTATATGGGGGCTCTAGTTTCCAAAAAGGGGTCACATGTGGGGGAACTCCACTGTTTAGGCACATCAGGGGGATCTTCAAACGCAACATGGTACGGCTAACGATTCCAGCTAATTTTCCATTTAAAAAGTTAAATGATGCTCCATCCCTCTGGAGCTCTGCTGTGCACCCAAACAGTGGTTTTTTGCCACATATGAGGTATCAGCGTACTCAGAACAAATTGCCCAAACATTTTGAGGTCCATTTTATCCTGCTATTCCTGTAAAAATTAAAAAATTTAACTTAAAATAACATTTTTGTGGAAAAAAAAAGTACTTTTTGTTTTTATGGCTCAATTTATGAAGCACGTGAGAGTTCAAAGTGGTCATTACCCATCTAGATTTATGCCATGGGGGTCTAGTTTCCAAAATGGGATCACATGTGGGGGAACTCCACTGTTTAGGCACATCAGGGGGATCTTCAAACGCAGCATGGTACGGCTAACGATTCCAGCTAATTTTCCATTTAAAAAGTTAATTGACGCTCCATCCCTCTGGAGCTCTGCTGCTCACCCAAACAGTGGTTTTCTGCCACATATGAGGTATCAGCGTACTCAGAACAAATTGCCCAACAAATTTTGAGGTCCATTTTATCCTGCTATTCCTGTAAAAATTAAAAAAATTGAACCTAAAATAACATTTTTGTGGAAAAAAAAAAGTAATTTTTGTTTTTATGGCTCAATTTATGAAGCACGTGAGGGTTCAAAGTGGTCATTACCCATCTAGATTTATGCCATGGGGGTCTATTTTCCAAAACGGGATCACCTGTGGGGCAGCTCCATTGTTTAAGCACCTCAGGGGGTCTCTCCAAACGCGACATCGCATCCGCTAATGATTCCAGACAATTTTGCTTTAAAAAATTCAAATGATGCTCCTCCCCTACCGAGCTCTGCCGTGCGCCCAAACAATTGATTTCCACCACATATTAGATATCGGTGTACTCAGGAGAAATTGCATAATTAATTTTATGAGGCTTTTTTTCCTGATACCCTTGTGAAAATGCTACATTTTATGACTAAAGTAACATTTTTGTGTAAAAAAGTAAAATTTTCATTTTTTCCTTGAATATTGCTTTGGTTGCTGTGAAGCTACTAAAGGGTTAATAAACTTCTTCGATGTGGTTTTGAGTGAGGGGTGCAGATTTTAGAATGGGGTCACTTTTGGGTATTTACTGTCACCTAAGTTTTTCAAATCACTCCAAATGTGATGTGGTACATACATTTTTTTTTTTCGTAAATTTTGTTGGAAAAATGGAAAATTGCTGATAAAATTTGAACCCTTCTAACTTCCTAACTAGAGATAAGCGATGTTCGAGGTTCGCCAATTTCATGTTCGAGTGATTTTGGGGGGTGTTCGAGCTCGAGCTTTTTGCTAAAAGCTCGACAGTTCGATTTACATTCGAGAATGGTTCGATCAACAAAAAGACTAGCTAGTTACTAGCTGGCTTTTCACTGTAATAGTGTGAGTCACTGTGAATCACGCTATTACCAAATTTCAGCGTATAGTGTGCGGGGGGGACGGGGTTTAGATCTGTGCTGCTGCAGAGTGCTGAGATAATGCCGATCGCCATTTTTTTTTTCCCTAACCGCGCGTGCAGTGGGCTGGGCCAAGATGTCAGCCAATCACAGACACACACACAGCTAAGTGGATTTTTGCCAGACAAGCAAGGGCATGTGTCATAGGCTGTGCATGTCACATGTCCTTGCCTTATAAGATCCGGCCATTTTCCCCGTCGCCGCCATTATCTGTCTTCTGCATATGGGTGACAGTCACCGCTCACGCTGCTGCTGCTGCTCCTGCTGTGTGTGCTATAGAGATACAGTGCAATCTACACAGCACTGTAGGGATTAGGGACTGCTGGTTATTTCAGCCCTTTCAGGGCTGATTTACAGGCATTCATAGCCATAGCTGCTAGGCAGGTCCGTGCAAACGCTGTGTAGAGCTTTAGATAACAGCGTCTGCCTACCTCAGCTCAGGCAATTCCTTGCTGCATTTTTTCATTAGCAGGGATAGAATGTGAGGCTTCCTTTGCTGTCCTGCTACCTACAGCACCCGTGCATTGTATTCACCTGCCCATTTTTGCCACGCTATTTTATTTGCCCAAAGAGCTGACACTTTTGTGCCATCCTAAAAGTGTCTGGAATACTAAGTTAGTGTTCCTTTGCTGTCCACTGACCCACTGCACCCGTGCATTCTACCCACCTGCCCATTTTTGCCACGCTATTTTATTTGCCCAAAGAGCTGACACTTTTGTGCCATCCTAAAAGTGTCTGGAATACTAAGTTAGTGTTCCTTTGCTGTCCAGTGACCAACAGCACCCCTGCATTCTACCCACCTGCCCAGTTTTGCCACGCTATTTTATTTGCCCAAAGAGCTGACACTTTTTGTGCCATCCTAAAAGTGTCTGGAATACTAAGTTAGTGCTCCTTTGCTGTCCACTGACCCACAGCGCCCGTGCATTCTACCCACCTGCCCATTTTTGCCATGCTATTTTATTTATCCAAAGAGCTGACACTTTTGTGCTCTCCTAAAAGTGTCAGGAATACTAAGTTAGTGTTCCT
Source organism: Anomaloglossus baeobatrachus (assembly GCF_048569485.1). NCBI lineage: Eukaryota > Metazoa > Chordata > Amphibia > Anura > Aromobatidae > Anomaloglossus > Anomaloglossus baeobatrachus. The sequence continues at coordinate 377,017,175 of NC_134356.1, forward strand.
TTGCTGTCCACTGACCCACTGCATCCGTGCATTCTACCCACTTGCCCATTTTTGCCACGCTATTTTATTTGCCCAAGGAGCTGACACTTTTTTGCCATCCTAAAAGTGTCTGGAATACTAAGTTAGTGTTCCTTTGCTGTCCACTGACCCACAGCACCTCTGCATTCTACTGACCTGCCCATTTTTGCCACTCTATTTTATTTGCCCAAACAGCTGACACTTTTTGTGCCATCCTAAAAGTGTCTGGAATACTAAGTTAGGGTTCCTTTGCTGTCCACTGACCCACAGCACCGTGCATTATACCCACCTGCCCATTTTTTGCCACGCTATTTTATTTGCCCAAAGAGCTGACACTTTTTCTGCCATCCTAAAAGTGTCTGGAATACTACCTTAGTGTTCCTTTGCTGGCATGGTACAGCACCTGTGCATGGTACACACCTGTCCATTTTTGCTACGCAATTCTAATTGCAAACGGTGCTGCCACTGTTAGGGGCATACTAAAATTGACTGGGATAGTCAGTGTTAGTTCTTCAGCTGTCAATAAAGCTAGACCACCTCTGCATTGTACACGACCTTTCCATTTTTGCTACCACATTTTAAGTGTCCAATCTTGTTGCTAACAAAATGAGTGGCAGAAGGACAGATGCTGGTGGAAAGGGGAGCAGGCGTGTTGGAAAAGGAAAAACAGTTTGTGTCCGTGGGGTAGGTGGGAAAGCTACATTAACATCTGCTGAAGAAAGGCCATCTTCCAGCAAAAGTAAGATGTCTAAAACTTTCCGTGAACAATCGGATGTGCTACCTTTTTGACAGACCCGAACAACTGTAACAAAGGTAGATGATGCACAAAAAAAAGAACATGCTAGAATGGATCTTAAGTGCTCCAACAAGTGGCCTCTCCTCCACCTCAACTTCAACATCCAAAAAACAACAGTCCTCTGAGTTGTCACTCAATCGCACTTGCTTTCTCCCAGCTCTCAAGTCTCCACCCGCCCTGCAGAGTATGGTGTAATAGAGATGGCTGAGTCTGCAGAGCTGTTCAGTCACACTATACCCTGGGAATCAGAGGTCTGCTCCCAAGTTACAGTTAGTACAGACCAGGAAATGGTCTACAGTGATGCCCAGAAGCTTTGTGAGTCAGATTCAGGCCCTGATGACCATGTTTCTGTGCATAATGTAGACCCTCATTCCCAAACTGTAACACCTGCTGGTGGAGACAATGAGGAACATACTGATGACGATGAGACGCAGATACCTAATTGGGATGACAACTTAACTATTCAGTCAGGGCAGGAAGAGGTTAGGTCTGAGGGCGAGGGGAGTGCAAATACAACGCTTGAAAATGAAGTTCTAGATCCCACTTACTGTCAACCCACAGTCAGGCACTTGAGGAGGTCACCAGAGGCAGTGGAGGAGGATGCGACTGACGACGAAGTTACCTTGCGCCTTCCTGGACAGAGTCTAAGTACTGGAAGCACGTCAACAACTGCATCCTCAGCCACAACTCTGCCTCTAAGCACAAGTCGGGGTGGCTCTGCAGGTCGCATGGACTCTAAGCCTTGCCTAGCCTGGTCCTTTTTTGACATCGCAAAGGATCTCCCAAATCATGTGATCTGTAAGATTTGTTGCCAAGCTATAAGTAGAGGCCAAAACCTCACCAGTTTGACAACTTCTTCCATGAATTGTCACATGAATAACAAGCATAAGTCCCAGTGGGAAGCTCACCGTGATACAATGCGGGCTAGCAGAGGGGGCCAACCACTGTCTGCCCCTTCAAGTGCATCCACGTGCTCTTTGTCCTTTATGACTGTGGGGACAGCTGTCACACATATTTTTCCATGCAGACCTTCCACCTCTTTAACCGCAACAGGCAGTTTGCTTGGTAGGTCGTCAGTTGGTTTGGAAGGTGAAACAAGTGCTGGTGTACAGCTCTCTCAGACATCAAGAGCACCAACTTTGTATGAAGGCAACATCATGTCTCCGTCTGCACTTTCTTCACAGACCTGCAGTTTTCTAGGGACACCCTACTCCACACCATCTCCAAACACCAGCCAGATCTCGGTCCCTCAGATGTGGACCAATAAAAGGCGATTTCCTCCAATCTATGACAAAGCTAAGAGGTTGACTTTTACCATCTGTAAGCTCTTGGCTACCGAAATGCTGCCTTTCCGCCTGGTGGACACAGAGGATTTTCGAGACCTTATGTCAGTCGCAGTGCCCCAGTAACAGATGCCCAGTCGCCACTACTTCTCCAAGAAAGGTGTGTCTGCGATACACCAGCATGTCGCACAGAACATCACCGCTTCCTTAAGAAACTCAGTGTGTGACAGGGTGCATTTCACCACCGATACTTGGACCAGTAAGCATGGACAGGGGCGTTACACATCACTGACTGGGCAATGGGTAACTATGGTGAGAGATGGAAAAGGCTCTGCTGAACAAGTCTTGCCGTCCCCACGACTTGTGCGGCAATCCTCTGTATGTAGAAGTTCCTCCACTGGTTCTGCCTCCTCAACCTCGTCTGGGTCCTACACCTCCGCCCCAAGCCTGCCTGGTCAGGCCACCCGCGTTGTAACTGCGCACAAGGAATCCCGCACACCTCCTTACTATGCTGGCAGCAGAGCTCAACGGCATCAGGCGGTCTTTACCTTGAAATGTCTTGGAAATAAGAGTCACACAGCTGAGGAGTTGTGGTCAGCTCTTGCAAGCGAGTTTCGTAAATGGTTGTCTCCACTCAACCTGCAGCCAGGGAAGGCCATGTGCGACAATGCTGCAAACCTGAGTGCGGCCCTTTGTTGGGGCAAGGTGACACACGTGCCTTGTATGGCTCACGTGTTGAACCTTGTTGTCCAACAATTTTTAACCCACTATCCCGGCCTACATGGGCTTTTGCACAGGGCACAGTCACTCTCTGCTCACTTCCGCAGTTTAACCGCCGCAGCTGACTGACTTGCTTCGCTCCAGAAGTCTTTCGGCCTGCCGGTTCATCGCCTGAAATGCGATGTGCCGACACGCTGTAATTCGACTCTCCACATGTTGCAGCGACTGTGGTAGCACCGCCGAACCCTGGTGCAATACATTATGACATATAGCCTGGGCCAATGAGATACAGAGGTGGGGCACATCATGCTCCTGGAGTGGTCTCATATCAAGGACCTATGCACCCTTCTGCACAGTTTCGATATGGCAACGAACATGTTTGGCGCTGAAAATGCCATTATCGGTATGAAAATTCCAGTAATTTACATGCTGGAGCACACGCTAAACAGTATTCGGAGTCAGGTGGTGGGACAAGAGGAAGGGGAGGAAGTACAGGAAGATTCATATGCGCAAGGGATACCAACATCTACAAGGTCCAGACGTTCAGCATCACCAAGGTGGCAGGCATAGAACGGTGGGGGAGAGGGATTAACAAGGGCGCATGTTAGCAGCCAAACTGTTGAGGAAGGTGAAGGAGCCCAGGAAGAAATGGAGGACGAACTCTTGATGGACATGGAAGAATCAGCAGATGAGGGAGACCTTGGTCAAATTTCGGTTGAGCGAGGTTGAGGGGACATGTCAGAGGAAGAAAGCACAGTTATCACCTCGCCGCCACAAACACAGGGAGGACTTGGTCCGCATGGATGCGCAAGACACATGAGCGCCTTCTTGCCGCACTACCTACAACATGACCCTCGGATTGTCCGAATTAGAAGTGATGATGACTACTGGGTTGCCATACTATTAGATCCCCGATACAAGTCCAAATTTGGAGAAATAATTCCAGCCATAGAAAGGGACGCATGTATGCAGGAGTATCAGCAGAAGCTGTTACTCAATTCTAGCTCAGCTTTTCCACCAAACACCAGTGGTGCACGGAGTGAATCTCCCAGTTGTAAGTTGCCAAACATGGGTCTGTCTCGTCTTTATCAGTCAAACCGTAACAGCAACACCGTATCTGGTGCTGGTAACAGCAATTTTATGGAATCGTTTCATAATTTTTTTAGACGATCCAATGCAAGGCCACAAGAGACAAGAAGTCTGACACATAGTCAATGGCTGGAGAGGATGATACAGGAGTATCTGCAAATGAACATCGATGCCATGACTTTGCAACTGGAGCCTTGCTCATTTTGGGCTTCCAATTTTGAAAAATGGCCTGAGCTCGCCACTTACACCTTAGAGATCTTGTCGTGTCCCGCAGCCAGCGTTGTCTCGGAACGTGTTTTCAGTGCTGCTGGGTGTGTGCTGACAGATAAGCACATGCGTCTGTCCAGTGACAATGTGGACAGACTAATGTTCATCAAGATGAACAAGTCATGGATCCGCAAAGACTTTACTATCCCTGTGTCATCCTGGGGAGAGTAAAGGCTGGCGTATTTTGATATGTGCTTGATGAAAATCTACCTGTCAAGTTTGCAACTGGGGCACAAGTGATGCCACTGAAGGGGTGTCTGTGGGGCCCAAATTTTGGAAAAAAGGGAGACTCTGCTTGGAGTCCCCTTGCTGTGTTTTACATGATTTTAGAAGGGAATGACATGTCTATATCTGTGTCTCCTCGTCTTTTACCTCGTCCAGCTGTTTTGTTTTTCCATGAGTATATCTCCTTGTCACTTTCCCATGTGTTTGTGGTGTGTTGTGAGTTGTTTGTCACCTTTTGGACACCTTTGAAGGTGTTTTCTTTGTGTTTTTATGTGATTGTGTTTGCCTGCCATTGTTTTCAATGGGGTTCGAGAGGTTTGTCGAATGGTTCATGGAACCGAACTCGAACGCGACCTCCGTTCGATGAACCGAACCGAACTCGAGCCTTTAGAGGCTCGTTCATTTCTATTCCTAACAAAAAAAAATGGTGTTTCGAAAATTGCGCTGGTGTAAAGTAGACAAGTGGGAAATGTTGTTTAGTAACTATTTTGTGTGACGTATTTCTCAGATTTATGGGCATAAAATTTCAAATTTTGAAAATTTCCAAAATTATCAGAAATAAATACAAAACATATCGTCCTAAATTTACCACTGACATGAAGTACAATATGTCACGAAAAAACAATATCAGAATCATCAGGATCCATTGAAGTGTTCCAGAGTTATAACCTCATAAAGTGACACTGGTCAAAATTGTAAAAAATGGCCTGGTCTTTAAGGAGAAAACAAATAAGGAATAACGTTTGGAACTCCATTCTATGTCTGAACTGGGTGCAAAAACCTAAAAAAACATCACTATATGGAGATAAGGTATGCCCACCAGTGACTATGTAAGGGGAATACATGTAATAGCAGAAACTGCTGTGTGAATACTGACATGAAAAATTCAATAGCTATATGTAAGAATGAAATATGAAAAATGGAACCTGCATTACTGCCATGAATATATGAATAAAGAGAAATTTAGCTACTGAATTGATCAATGCAATAGAGGCCCAACACTACGCCAAAGTATTTCCCTACGTTGGGGTTCCTAGCTTGTGTGTCCTCTCATGCAGTTAAAAAACTTACCGTGTATGGGAAGCTGAGACCCAGGCTATATATACGTTTCATGTGGATTGGCAATAGGTGTGAGTTGGGTGGGTTCACAAACGAAAAACTACTAACAAATAAGGAATAACGTTTGGAACTCCATTCTATGTCTGAACTGGGTGCAAAAACCTAAAAAAAATCACTATATGGAGATAAGGTATGCACACCAGTGACTATGCAAGGGGAATACATGTAATAGCAGAAACTGCTGTGTGAATACTGACATGAAAAATTCAATAGCTATATGTAAGAATGAAATATGAAAAATGGAACCTGCATTACTGTCATGAATATATGAATAAAGAGAAGTAGGGACCCCAACGTAGAGAAATACTTTGGCGTAGTGTTGGGGCTCTATTGCATTGATCAATTCAGTAGCTAAATTTCTCTTTATTCATATATTCATGGCAGTAATGCAGGTTCCATTGTTCATATTTCATTCTTACATATAGCTATTGAATTTTTCATGTCAGTATTCACACAGCTATTTAAGGAGAAAACAGGCTGGGGGCTGAAGGGGTTAAACCGTGGGCTATAAATATTAAGCATATCATAGTACAGAACACCATTGTTCCTGAAATGCAAATACCCTCTATATGGCCCATGTGCAGTATCGCACCGCTAAAGAAAGTGTCCCAGATGCCATGTCCTTCTAGAGAACAATTGACCCTTAGCCTGGGAACTTCTAGCTTGTGGGTGTAATGGGGAACAGTTGCCCACCTTCTCCCTTTAGCCACCTTACTGCCTCTTTTTTCCTGTTGCTGTGCTGTGGAACGCTCCCACGCTGAGCTGATGCCCTCATCCTGCATGACATCTTTCCAGGTTTGATAAGTGACTTCATCGTCCACCACCTTGACTTCCACTTCTGCACTCTGATCCTCCTTACTTTTTGACTTAACAACAACATCATTGGTAACTTTGTCTAATCATCACCTACCTCTTGAGACACTAATTAAAATTCCCCACTGTCGTCTTCTTCTGACTGTGGCTGCTCAAATATTTGGGCATCACTACACATACTATTCTCATGTCCCCCTTGAAATGTGCAGGACGAGAGGCCAGAATCAATAAATGCAAATGTAAAGAGCTCTTAGGAGTGTCCAATTGTGGAATCTCTTGTCTCCTGGGATTTGCCATGGCGGGAGGAAGGAGGATAAGGGTGAGGATTATGTGTTCCAGAGTCTTGGCTAATGAGACTGGACTGTGTTGAAGACATGGTGGTGCTAGAAAACATACTAGAAGCATTGTCCACCATCCAACTGACCACTTGATCGCACTGTTCTGGCTTCAAGAGTAGCGTCCCACTCCTTACAATGTGGCAAGATAGGTCTCATGGATGAGCTTGTTGGTTGTGCTCCAAAAGAAGGCTCAGTTTCACTTGGCCCAATGCCTTGGCCTCTACGTGCACCATCAGCAGTATGTTCACTTTCCCGACCCTTACTGCACACCTTGCACATTTTAAATTAGGTTGATGCTTTCTATGCCTGCAAACTTTCTGGTAATAATAGGGAAAATTAAATATATAACTCTGAAAGGGACTTTTGGATTTAGGTTTCAGTAGCAGTATAAGTATGTAATGACCAGAGGTCCGATAGAGATCCAGCGAGTCACAAGACAGAGATTCAGGCAGAAAGTTAACCAATTGAATTTTACTGACAGGGTTGGGGGAGGGGGAGTAAGGTATAGACAAACAGTATGCAGCCTCTTCCCCTAAACGAACACAGCAGTACTGTCACACTCCCCGGGTCCCCTGTCCAGCTCCCCGGGTCTCCTGTCCAGCTCCCCGGGTCCCCTGTCCAGCTCCCCGGCTCTCCTGCCACGCTCCCCGGCTTCCCTGGCTCGCTCCCCGGCTCCTCTGTCCGGCGTCCCCCGCTCCACAGCCGCCAGGCCTCCTCACCTAGGATCCCCAGGCGTCCTTGTCCCCGCTCCCAGCGTCCGCTGTCAGCTTCGCTCCAGCCCGGCTCCCCTGCTTCCTGTTCGCCGCTCCCTGCCCTGGCTTCTGGCACCCGGGCCGCGCGCATGCGCATTAGGGCGCGCGCGCGGTCATTGACCCTTTCTTAAAGGGCCAGCGTCCACAGACAGGATATTGAACACACAGGTACAGGGTATAAAGGGGTTTAATGTCCAAGTGGGCGGGGCCTGTTCTTCGTGTTTCCTAAGCTAGGAGGCAGGTCTCCTTGTCTCTGTGATATACTCACCTCTCTCTCTTCTAGAGCCGCTCCAGCCTCGCCATCCGGTCCTGCCGATTCCCGAACCCCGAACGCTGACGATCTGCCATCCCGTCAGTCCGTACCATCTCTGATCCCTGTGGTGACCCGTCCTCTCGCTCCACCGGTTCCGGACTCTGCCTGACAACATCTTGGCCTCCGAACCTGAGCTCCGTCACCCGAACTACTATCAGTGACTCCGTGGTCCCAGGGACTTCTACATTCCGCTATTTTGCACGGACTATCCTGCTACCTGTTGTGCTCCGGCTACCGGACTCCTTGCCTTCAGGAAGGCGTTCGGCCCAGTGGATCCACCTCCTGGGTCTTCCCGTCCACCTGGCCCTAACAGTAAGAACAGGCCATGGATCCCGCCGAAGCACTAGCGGCCTTGCAGGAGGAACTCCAACGCCAGCGTGAGACCCAGACCCGCATGCTGAACTTTATGTCTTCTGTGGACGCCCGCCTGAACACGCTACAAGCGTCGGTTACATCTTCGGCATCTCGAGCTTCCACTGGACAATCCACGGCCCCAGCTCCCGTGGCAGCCTCCTCGGATGCTTCCAGGCTTCGTTTGGCCTCACCACCCCGGTACGCCGGAGATCCCAAGACCTGCAGGGGATTCATAAACCAATGCTCCCTCCATTTCAAGCAGCTGCCGCATTTGTTTGCCTCCGACCAAGCCAAGGTCGTGTTCATGATGTCCCATCTAGAGGGTGAGGCACTGGCGTGGATGAACCCCTTGTGGGAGAAGGAGGACCCTGTGACCACTAACATCCAGGAGTTCCTGCAGGCATTTCGTGGCACCTTTGACGAGCCCGGACGCGCCGCCGCGTCTGCCTCATCTCTCCTCCGGTTACGTCAGGGGACTCTGACGGTGGGTCAATATGCCATCCGTTTTCGCACCTTGGCTTCGGAACTTGGGTGGAACAATGAAGCTCTAACCGCCGCCTTCTGGGAAGGCCTCTCGGGTCGTATCAAAGATGAGCTGGCTGGTCGTGACGTGCCGTCCACCCTGGATGCCCTGATTGCCCTAGCAACTCGAGTGGACATTCGCTTTCAGGAACGATCCAAGGAAGTGTCCCGTGAGAGACGTCCGATACGGCATTCCTCTCCTCCGCAGAAGCCCGCCGTTCTTCAGTCAACGGCATCTGGTGTCTCTGTCCACGAGCCCATGCAGATCGACCGTTTGCGGCAGTCTGAACAACGCCGAGCAGAACGGCTCGCCAACGGCCTCTGCTTCTACTGCGGAGAGGGCACACACCTTCTACGCTCCTGTCCAGAGAGGCCGGGAAACTCCAAAGCCTAGGGTTGGTAGGAGAGGCCACCCTAGGTGCTGGGACTCTCTCAGACCCGGTTACGTGGACTGTTCAAGTGACAACGGGAGAGACGCGGTTCACGGCTGAGGCGTACCTCGATTCCGGGGCAGCAGGCAATTTCATCCAGCAGGCCACGGTGGACAAGTACCAGGTGCCTGTTACTCCACTCGACAAACCCCTCGTGATTGCCTCTGTGGATGGGAGACCCCTCTCTGACACCATCTCGTGGATCACCAAGCCGGTGGAACTGCGTATCGGTGCCCTGCACACCGAGAACATCGCTCTCGAATGTCTGGAATACTAAGTTAGTGTTCCTTTGCTGTCCACTGACCCACTGCACCCGTGCATTCTAACCACCTGCCCATTTTTGCCACGCTATTTTATTTGCCCAAAGAGCTGACACTTTTGTGCCATCCTAAAAGTGTCTGGAATACTAAGTTAGTGTTCCTTTGCTGTCCAGTGACCAACAGCACCCCTGCATTCTACCCACCTGCCCAGTTTTGCCACGCTATTTTATTTGCCCAAAGAGCTGACACTTTTTGTGCCATCCTAAAAGTGTCTGGAATACTAAGTTAGTGTTCCTTTGCTGTCCACTGACCCACAGCGCCCGTGCATTCTACCCACCTGCCCATTTTTGCCATGCTATTTTATTTATCCAAAGAGCTGACACTTTTGTGCTCTCCTAAAAGTGTCAGGAATACTAAGTTAGTGTTCCTTTGCTGTCCACTGACCCACTGCACCCGTGCATTCTACCCACTTGCCCATTTTTGCCACGCTATTTTATTTGCCCAAGGAGCTGACACTTTTGTGCCATCCTAAAAGTGTCTGGAATACTAAGTTAGTGTTCCTTTGCTGTCCACTGACCCACAGCACCTCTGCATTCTACCGACCTGCCCATTTTTGCCACCCTATTTTATTTGCCCAAACAGCTGACACTTTTTGTGCCATCCTAAAAGTGTCTGGAATACTAAGTTAGTGTTCCTTTGCTGTCCACTGACCCACAGCACCGTGCATTATACCCACCTGCCCATTTTTGCCACGCTATTTTATTTGCCCAAAGAGCTAACACTTTTTGTGCCATCCTAAAAGTGTCTGGAATACTAAGTTAGGGTTCCTTTGCTGTCCACTGACCCACAGCACCCCTGCATTCTACCGACCTGCCCATTTTTGCCACCCTATTTTATTTGCCCAAACAGCTGACACTTTTTGTGCCATCCTAAAAGTGTCTGGAATACTAAGTTAGTGTTCCTTTGCTGTCCACTGACCCACAGCACCGTGCATTATACCCACCTGCCCATTTTTGCCACGCTATTTTATTTGCCCAAAGAGCTGACACTTTTTCTGCCATCCTAAAAGTGTCTGGAATACTACCTTAGTGTTCCTTTGCTGGCATGGTACAGCACCTGTGCATGGTACACACCTGTCCATTTTTGCTACGCAATTCTAATTGCAAACGGTGCTGCCACTGTTAGGGGCATACTAAAATTGACTGGGATAGTCAGTGTTAGTTCTTCAGCTGTCAATAAAGCTAGACCACCTCTGCATTGTACACGACCTTTCCATTTTTGCTACCACATTTTAAGTGTCCAATCTTGTTGCTAACAAAATGAGTGGCAGAAGGACAGATGCTGGTGGAAAGGGGAGCAGGCGTGTTGGAAAAGGAAAAACAGTTTGTGTCCGTGGGGTAGGTGGGAAAGCTACATTAACATCTGCTGAAGAAAGGCCATCTTCCAGCAAAAGTAAGATGTCTAAAACTTTCCGTGAACAATCGGATGTGCTACCTTTTTGACAGACCCGAACAACTGTAACAAAGGTAGATGCACAAAAAAAAGAACATGCTAGAATGGATCTTACAGTGCCTACAAGTAGTATTCAACCCCCTGCAGATTTAGCAGGTTTAAACATTTGGAATTAACTTGGCATTGTGACATTTGGACTGTAGATCAGCCTGGAAGTGTGAAATGCACTGCAGCAAAAAAGAATGTTATTTCTTTTTATTTATTTTTTTTTAAATTGAGAAAAGTTTTTTCAGAGGGTCATTTATTATTCAACCCCTCAAACCACCAGAATTCTGTTGGGTTCCCCTAAAGTATTAAGAAGTATTTCAGGCACAAAGAACAATGAGCTTCACATGTTTGGATTAATTATCTCTTTTTCCTGCCTTTTCTGACTAATTAAGACCCTCCCCAAACTTGTGAACAGCACTCATACATGGTCAACATGGGAAAGACAATGGAGCATTCCAAGGCCATCAGAGACAAGATCGTGGAGGGTCACAAGGCTGGCAAGGGGTACAAAACCCTTTCCAAGGAGTTGGGCCTACCTGTCTCCACTGTTGGGAGCATCATCCGGAAGTGGAAGGCTTATGGAACTACTGTTAGCCTTCCACGGCCTGGACAGCCTTTGAAAGTTTCCTCCCGTGCCGAGGCCAGGCTTGTCCGAAGAGTCAAGGCTAACCCAAGGACAACAAGGAAGGAGATCCGGGAAGATCTCATGGCAGTGGGGACATTGGTTTCAGCCAATACCATAAGTAACGTACTCCACCGCAATGGTCTCTGTTCCAGACGAGCCCGTAAGGTACCTTTACTTTCAAAGCGTCATGTCAAGGCTCGTCTACAGTTTGCTCATGATCACTTGGAGGACTCTGAGACAGACTGGTTCAAGGTTCTCTGGTCTGATGAGACCAAGATCGAGATCTTTGGTGCCAATCACACACGTGACGTTTGGAGACTGGATGGCACTGCATACGACCCCAAGAATACCATCCCTACAGTCAAGCATGGTGGTGGCAGCATCATACTGTGGGGCTGTTTCTCAGCCAAGGGGACTGGCCACCTGGTCCGCATCCATGGGAAGATGGATAGCACGGCCTACCTGGAGATTTTGGCCAAGAACCTGCGCTCCTCCATCAAGGATCTTAAGATGGGTCGTCATTTCATCTTCCAACAAGACAACGACCCAAAGCACACAGCCAAGAAAACCAAGGCCTGGTTCAAGAGGGAAAAAATCAAGGTGTTGCAGTGGCCTAGTCAGTCTCCTGACCTTAACCCAATTGAAAACTTGTGGAAGGAGCTCAAGATTAAAGTCCACATGAGACACCCAAAGAACCTAGATAACTTGGAGAAGATCTGCATGGAGGAGTGGGCCAAGATAACTCCAGAGACCTGTGCCGGCCTGATCAGGTCTTATAAAAGACGATTATTAGCTGTTATTGCAAACAAGGGTTATTCCACAAAATATTAAACCTAGGGGTTGAATAATAATTGACCCACACTTTTATGTTGAAAATTTATTAAAATTTAACTGAGCAACATAACTTGTTGGTTTGTAAGATTTATGCATCTGTTAATAAATCCTGCTCTTGTTTGAAGTTTGCAGGCTCTAACTTATTTGCATCTTATCAAACCTGCTAAATCTGCAGGGGGTTGAATACTACTTGTAGGCACTGTAAGTGCTCCAACAAGTGGCCTCTCCTCCACCTCAACTTCAACATCCAAAAAACAACAGTCCTCTGATTTGTCACTCAATCGCACTTGCTTTCTCCCAGCTCTCAAGTCTCCACCCGCCCTGCAGAGTATGGTGTAATAGAGATGGCTGAGTCTGCAGAGCTGTTCAGTCACACTATACCCTGGGAATCAGAGGTCTGCTCCCAAGTTACAGTTAGTACAGACCAGGAAATGGTCTACAGTGATGCCCAGAAGCTTTGTGAGTCAGATTCAGGCCCTGATGACCAAGTTTCTGTGCATAATGTAGACCCTCATTCCCAAACTGTAACACCTGCTGGTGGAGACAATGAGGAACATACTGATGACGATGAGACGCAGATACCTAATTGGGATGACAACTTAACTATTCAGTCAGGGCAGGAAGAGGTTAGGTCTGAGGGCGAGGGGAGTGCAAATACAACGCTTGAAAATGAAGTTCTAGATCCCACTTACTGTCAACCCACAGTCAGGCACTTGAGGAGGTCACCAGAGGCAGTGGAGGAGGATGCGACTGACGACGAAGTTACCTTGCGCCTTCCTGGACAGAATCTAAGTACTGGAAGCACGTCAACAACTGCATCCTCAGCCACAACTCTGCCTCTAAGCACAAGTCGGGGTGGCTCTGCAGGTCGCATGGACTCTAAGCCTTGCCTAGCCTGGTCCTTTTTTGACATCGCAAAGGATCTCCCAAATCATGTGATCTGTAAGATTTGTTGCCAAGCTATAAGTAGAGGCCAAAACCTCACCAGTTTGACAACTTCTTCCATGAATTGTCACATGAATAACAAGCATAAGTCCCAGTGGGAAGCTCACCGTGATACAATGCGGGCTAGCAGAGGGGGCCAACCACTGTCTGCCCCTTCAAGTGCATCCACGTGCTCTTTGTCCTTTATGACTGTGGGGACAGCTGTCACACATATTTTTCCATGCAGACCTTCCACCTCTTTAACCGCAACAGGCAGTTTGCTTGGTAGGTCGTCAGTTGGTTTGGAAGGTGAAACAAGTGCTGGTGTACAGCTCTCTCAGACATCAAGAGCACCAACTTTGTATGAAGGCAACATCATGTCTCCGTCTGCACTTTCTTCACAGACCTGCAGTTTTCCAGGGACACCCTACTCCACACCATCTCCAAACACCAGCCAGATCTCGGTCCCTCAGATGTGGACCAATAAAAGGCCATTTCCTCCAAACTATGACAAAGCTAAGAGGTTGACTTTTACCATCTGTAAGCTCTTGGCTACCGAAATGCTGCCTTTCCGCCTGGTGGACACAGAGGATTTTCGAGACCTTATGTCAGTCGCAGTGCCCCAGTAACAGATGCCCAGTCACCACTACTTCTCCAAGAAAGGTGTGCCTGCGATACACCAGCATGTCGCACAGAACATCACCGCTTCCTTAAGAAACTCAGTGTGTGACAGGGTGCATTTCACCACTGATACTTGGACCAGTAAGCATGGACAGGGGCGTTACACATCACTGACTGGGCAATGGGTAACTATGGTGAGAGATGGAAAAGGCTCTGCTGAACAAGTCTTGCCGTCCCCACGACTTGTGCGGCAATCCTCTGTATGTAGAAGTTCCTCCACTGGTTCTGCCTCCTCAACCTCATCTGGGTCCTACACCTCCGCCCCAAGCCTGCCTGGTCAGGCCACCCGCGTTGTAACTGCGCACAAGGAATCCCGCACACCTCCTTACTATGCTGGCAGCAGAGCTCAACGGCATCAGGCGGTCTTTACCTTGAAATGTCTTGGAAATAAGAGTCACACAGCTGAGGAGTTGTGGTCAGCTCTTGCAAGCGAGTTTCGTAAATGGTTGTCTCCACTCAACCTGCAGCCAGGGAAGGCCATGTGCGACAATGCTGCAAACCTGAGTGCGGCCCTTTGTTGGGGCAAGGTGACACACGTGCCTTGTATGGCTCACGTGTTGAACCTTGTTGTCCAACAATTTTTAACCCACTATCCCGGCCTACATGGGCTTTTGCACAGGGCACAGTCACTCTCTGCTCACTTCCGCAGTTTAACCGCCGCAGCTGACTGACTTGCTTCGCTCCAGAAGTCTTTCGGCCTGCTGGTTCATCGCCTGAAATGCGATGTGCCGACACGCTGTAATTCGACTCTCCACATGTTGCAGCGACTGTGGTAGCACCGCCGAACCCTGGTGCAATACATTATGACATATAGCCTGGGCCAATGAGATACAGAGGTGGGGCACATCATGCTTCTGGAGTGGTCTCAGATCAAGGACCTATGCACCCTTCTGCACAGTTTCGATATGGCAACGAACATGTTTAGCGCTGAAAATTCCATTATCGGTATGAAAATTCCAGTAATTTACATGCTGGAGCACACGCTAAACAGTATTCGGAGTCAGGTGGTGGGACAAGAGGAAGGGGAGGAAGTACAGGAAGATTCATATGCGCAAGGGATACCAACATCTACAAGGTCCAGACGTTCAGCATCACCAAGGTGGCAGGCATAGAACGGTGGGGGAGAGGGATTAACAAGGGCGCATGTTAGCAGCCAAACTGTTGAGGAAGGTGAAGGAGCCCAGGAAGAAATGGAGGACGAACTCTTGATGGACATGGAAGAATCAGCAGATGAGGGAGACCTTGGTCAAATTTCGGTTGAGCGAGGTTGAGGGGACATGTCAGAGGAAGAAAGCACAGTTATCACCTCGCCGCCACAAACACAGGGAGGACTTGGTCCGCATGGATGCGCAAGACACATGAGCGCCTTCTTGCCGCACTACCTACAACATGACCCTCGGATTGTCCGAATTAGAAGTGATGATGACTACTGGGTTGCCATACTATTAGATCCCCGATACAAGTCCAAATTTGGAGAAATAATTCCAGCCATAGAAAGGGACGCATGTATGCAGGAGTATCAGCAGAAGCTGTTACTCAATTCTAGCTCAGCTTTTCCACCAAACACCAGTGGTGCACGGAGTGAATCTCCCAGTTGTAAGTTGCCAAACATGGGTCTGTCTCGTCTTTATCAGTCAAACCGTAACAGCAACACCGTATCTGGTGCTGGTAACAGCAATTTTATGGAATCGTATCATAATTTTTTTAGACGATTCAATGCAAGGCCACAAGAGACAAGAAGTCTGACACATAGTCAATGGCTGGAGAGGATGATACAGGAGTATCTGCAAATGAACATCGATGCCATGACTTTGCAACTGGAGCCTTGCTCATTTTGGGCTTCCAATTTTGAAAAATGGCCTGAGCTCGCCACTTACACCTTAGAGATCTTGTCGTGTCCCGCAGCCAGCGTTGTCTCGGAACGTGTCTTCAGTGCTGCTGGGTGTGTGCTGACAGATAAGCACACGCGTCTGTCCAGTGACAATGTGGACAGACTAATGTTCATCAAGATGAACAAGTCATGGATCAGCAAAGACTTTACTATCCCTGTGTCATCCTGGGGAGAGTAAAGGCTGGCGTATTTTGATATGTGCTTGATGAAAATCTACCTGTCAAGTTTGCAACTGGGGCACAAGTGATGCCACTGAAGGGGTGTCTGTGGGGCCCAAATTTTGGAAAAAAGGGAGACTCTGCTTGGAGTCCCCTTGCTGTGTTTTACATGATTTTAGAAGGGAATGACATGTCTATATCTGTGTCTCCTCGTCTTTTACCTCGTCCAGCTGTTTTGTTTTTCCATGAGTATATCTCCTTGTCACTTTCCCATGTGTTTGTGGTGTGTTGTGAGTTGTTGTCACCTTTTGGACACCTTTGAAGGTGTTTTCTATGTGTTTTTATGTGATTGTGTTTGCCTGCCATTGTTTTCAATGGGGTTCGAGAGGTTTGTCGAATGGTTCATGGAACCGAACTCGAATGCGACCTCCGTTCGATGAACCGAACCGAACTCGAGCCTTTAGAGGCTCGTTCATTTCTATTCCTAACAAAAAAAAATGGTGTTTCGAAAATTGCGCTGGTGTAAAGTAGACAAGTGGGAAATGTTGTTTAGTAACTATTTTGTGTGACGTATTTCTCAGATTTATGGGCATAAAATTTCAAATTTTGAAAATTTCCAAAATTATCAGAAATAAATACAAAACATATCGTCCTAAATTTACCACTGACATGAAGTACAATATGTCACGAAAAAACAATATCAGAATCGTCAGGATCCATTGAAGCGTTCCAGAGTTATAACCTCATAAAGTGACACTGGTCAAAATTGTAAAAAATGGCCTGGTCTTTAAGGAGAAAACAAATAAGGAATAACGTTTGGAACTCCATTCTATGTCTGAACTGGGTGCAAAAACCTAAAAAAACATCACTATATGGAGATAAGGTATGCCCACCAGTGACTATGCAAGGGGAATACATGTAATAGCAGAAACTGCTGTGTGAATACTGACATGAAAAATTCAATAGCTATATGTAAGAATGAAATATGAAAAATGGAACCTGCATTACTGCCATGAATATATGAATAAAGAGAAATTTAGCTACTGAATTGATCAATGCAATAGAGGCCCAACACTACGCCAAAGTATTTCCCTACGTTGGGGTCCCTAGCTTGTGTGTCCTCTCATGCAGTTAAAAAACTTACCGTGTATGGGAAGCTGAGACCCAGGCTATATATACATTTCATGTGGATTGGCAATAGGTGTGAGTTGGGTGGGTTCACAAACGAAAAACTACTAACAAATAAGGAATGACGTTTGGAACTCCATTCTATGTCTGAACTGGGTGCAAAAACCTAAAAAAAAATCACTATATGGAGATAAGGTATGCACACCAGTGACTATGCAAGGGGAATACATGTAATAGCAGAAACTGCTGTGTGAATACTGACATGAAAAATTCAATAGCTATATGTAAGAATGAAATATGAAAAATGGAACCTGCATTACTGTCATGAATATATGAATAAAGAGAAGTAGGGACCCCAACGTAGAGAAATACTTTGGCGTAGTGTTGGGGCTCTATTGCATTGATCAATTCAGTAGCTACATTTCTCTTTATTCATATATTCATGGCAGTAATGCAGGTTCCATTTTTCATATTTCATTCTTACATATAGCTATTGAATTTTTCATGTCAGTATTCACACAGCTATTTAAGGAGAAAACAGGCTGGGGGCTGAAGGGGTTAAACCGTGGGCTATAAATATTAAGCATATCATAGTACAGAACACCATTGTTCCTGAAATGCATATACCCTCTATATGGCCCATGTGCAGTATCGCACCGCTAAAGAAAGTGTCCCAGATGCCATGTCCTTCTAGAGAACAATTGACCCTTAGCCTGGGAACTTCTAGCTTGTGGGTGTAATGGGGAACAGTTGCCCACCTTCTCCCTTTAGCCACCTTACTGCCTCTTTTTTCCTGTTGCTGTGCTGTGGAACGCTCCCACGCTGAGCTGATGCCCTCATCCTGCATGACATCTTTCCAGGTTTGATAAGTGACTTCATCGTCCACCACCTTGACTTCCACTTCTGCACTCTGATCCTCCTTACTTTTTGACTTAACAACAACATCATTGGTAACTTTGTCTAATCATCACCTACCTCTTGAGACACTAATTAAAATTCCCCACTGTCGTCTTCTTCTGACTGTGGCTGCTCAAATATTTGGGCATCACTACACATACTATTCTCATGTCCCCCTTGAAATGTGCAGGACGAGAGGCCAGAATCAATAAATGCAAATGTAAAGAGCTCTTAGGAGTGTCCAATTGTGGAATCTCTTGTCTCCTGGGATTTGCCATGGCGGGAGGAAGGAGGATAAGGGTGAGGATTATGTGTTCCAGAGTCTTGGCTAATGAGACTGGACTGTGTTGAAGACATGGTGGTGCTAGAAAACATACTAGAAGCATTGTCCACCATCCAACTGACCACTTGATCGCACTGTTCTGGCTTCAAGAGTAGCGTCCCACTCCTTACAATGTGGCAAGATAGGTCTCATGGATGAGCTTGTTGGTTGTGCTCCAAAAGAAGGCTCAGTTTCACTTGGCCCAATGCCTTGGCCTCTACGTGCACCATCAGCAGTATGTTCACTTTCCCGACCCTTACTGCACACCTTGCACATTTTAAATTAGGTTGATGCTTTCTATGCCTGCAAACTTTCTGGTAATAATAGGGAAAATTAAATATATAACTCTGAAAGGGACTTTTGGATTTAGGTTTCAGTAGCAGTATAAGTATGTAATGACCAGAGGTCCGATAGAGATCCAGCGAGTCACAAGACAGAGATTCAGGCAGAAAGTTAACCAATTGAATTTTACTGACAGGGTTGGGGGAGGGGGAGTAAGGTATAGACAAACAGTATGCAGCCTCTTCCCCTAAACGAACACAGCAGTACTGTCACACTCCCCGGGTCCCCTGTCCAGCTCCCCGGGTCTCCTGTCCAGCTCCCCGGGTCCCCTGTCCAGCTCCCCGGCTCTCCTGCCACGCTCCCCGGCTTCCCTGGCTCGCTCCCCGGCTCCTCTGTCCGGCGTCCCCCGCTCCACAGCCGCCAGGCCTCCTCACCTAGGATCCCCAGGCGTCCTTGTCCCCGCTCCCAGCGTCCGCTGTCAGCTTCGCTCCAGCCCGGCTCCCCTGCTTCCTGTTTGCCGCTCCCTGCCCTGGCTTCTGGCACCCGGGCCGCGCGCATGCGCATTAGGGCGCGCGCGCGGTCATTGACCCTTTCTTAAAGGGCCAGCGTCCACAGACAGGATATTGAACACACAGGTACAGGGTATAAAGGGGTTTAATGTCCAAGTGGGCGGGGCCTGTTCTTCGTGTTTCCTAAGCTAGGAGTCAGGTCTCCTTGTCTCTGTGATATACTCACCTCTCTCTCTTCTAGAGCCGCTCCTTCCTCGCCATCCGGTCCTGCCGATTCCCGAACCCCGAACGCTGACGATCTGCCATCCCGTCAGTCCGTACCATCTCTGATCCCTGTGGTGACCCGTCCTCTCGCTCCACCGGTTCCGGACTCTGCCTGACAACATCTTGGCCTCCGAACCTGAGCTCCGTCACCCGAACTACTATCAGTGACTCCGTGGTCCCAGGGACTTCTACATTCCGCTATTTTGCACGGACTATCCTGCTACCAGTAGTGCTCCGGCTACCGGACTCCTTGCCTTCAGGAAGGCGTTCGGCCCAGTGGATCCACCTCCTGGGTCTGCCCGTCCACCTGGCCCTAACAGTAAGAACAGGCCATGGATCCCGCCGAAGCACTAGCGGCCTTGCAGGAGGAACTCCAACACCAGCGTGAGACCCAGACCCGCATGCTGAACTTTATGTCTTCTGTGGACGCCCGCCTGAACACGCTACAAGCGTCGGTTACATCTTCGGCATCTCGAGCTTCCACTGGACAATCCACGGCCCCAGCTCCCGTGGCAGCCTCCTCGGATGCTTCCAGGCTTCGTTTGGCCTCACCACCTCGGTACGCCGTTGATCCCAAGACCTGCAGGGGATTCATAAACCAATGCTCCCTCCATTTCAAGCAGCTGCCGCATTTGTTTGCCTCCGACCAAGCCAAGGTCGTGTTCATGATGTCCCATCTAGAGGGTGAGGCACTGGCGTGGATGAACCCCTTGTGGGAGAAGGAGGACCCTGTGACCACTAACATCCAGGAGTTCCTGCAGGCATTTCGTGGCACCTTTGACGAGCCCGGACGCGCCGCCGCGTCTGCCTCATCTCTCCTCCGGTTACGTCAGGGGACTCTGACGGTGGGTCAATATGCCATCCGTTTTCGCACCTTGGCTTCGGAACTTGGGTGGAACAATGAAGCTCTAACCGCCGCCTTCTGGGAAGGCCTCTCGGGTCGTATCAAAGATGAGCTGGCTGGTCGTGACGTGCCGTCCACCCTGGATGCCCTGATTGCCCTAGCAACTCGAGTGGACATTCGCTTTCAGGAACGATCCAAGGAAGTGTCCCGTGAGAGACGTCCGATACGGCATTCCTCTCCTCCGCAGAAGCCTGCCGTTCTTCAGTCAACGGCATCTGGTGTCTCTGTCCACGAGCCCATGCAGATCGACCGTTTGCGGCAGTCTGAACAACGCCGAGCAGAACGGCTCGCCAAGGGCCTCTGCTTCTACTGCGGAGAGGGCACACACCTTCTACGCTCCTGTCCAGAGAGGCCAGGAAACTCCAAAGCCTAGGGTTGGTAGGAGAGGCCACCCTAGGTGCTGGGACTCTCTCAGACCCGGTTACGTGGACTGTTCAAGTGACAACGGGAGAGACGCGGTTCACGGCTGAGGCGTACCTCGATTCCGGGGCAGCAGGTAATTTCATCCAGCAGGCCACGGTGGACAAGTACCAGGTGCCTGTTACTCCACTCGACAAACCCCTCGTGATTGCCTCTGTGGATGGGAGACCCCTCTCTGACACCATCTCGTGGATCACCAAGCCGGTGGAACTGCGTATCGGTGCCCTGCACACCGAGAACATCGCTCTCTACGTCCTCCCACACATGTCCCATCAAATCCTGCTGGGACTCCCCTGGCTACGGACACACGAACCGTCAGTCAGCTGGGGCACTGGTGAAATCACCCGATGGGGCTCCTCTTGCCACGAGAACTGTCTGAAGACCATACAACCCATCTGACGACCTCCGGTTCCAGAGTCCCTACCGGGACTGCCCTCGGCCTATTGGTCCTTCGCGGACGTCTTTGACAAAAAGGAATCAGAGCTACTTCCGCCACATCGTCCTTACGATTGTGCCATCGACCTGCTCCCGGGAACTACACCACCTCGAGGACGGATATATCCGCTGTCTCCTGCCGAAACAAGGGCCATGTCTACCTACATCACAGAGAACCTGGCAAGGGGATTCATTCGGAGATCCTCCTCTCCTGCTGGAGCAGGCTTCTTCTTCGTCAAGAAGAAAGAAGGCGACCTACGCCCATGCATAGACTACCGGGGATTGAACCAAATCACCGTGAAAAATAAGTACCCCCTGCCGCTCATCCCCGAATTGTTTGATCGGCTTAGAGGAGCTCGTGTGTTCACCAAGTTGGATCTTCGGGGTGCCTACAACCTGGTCCGCATCCGCTCAGGGGACGAATGGAAGACCGCGTTCAATACTCGCGATGGGCACTATGAATACTGTGTGATGCCCTTCGGCCTGTGTAACGCACCAGCAGTCTTTCAAGAATTGGTGAACGACGTGTTCCGAGACCTTCTCTACGTCTGTGTGGTGGTGTATCTTGATGACATCCTGGTCTTTTCTCCGGACCTCCAGACCCACAGAGAGAACGTGCAGCTGGTACTACAACGACTGAGGGAGAATCGTCTGTACGCCAAGTACGAGAAGTGTGTCTTCGAGCAGTCTTCTCTTCCCTTCCTGGGTTAAGTAATCTCCGATACCGGCCTGCAGATGGATCCGGAGAAGGTCTCTGCCATTCTCAACTGGCCCCCTCCTTCTGGACTGAAGGCAATCCAACGCTTTCTGGGATTCGCAAACTATTACCGTCAGTTCATCCCTCACTTCTCTGCTCTGACTGCACCTCTTTCTGCCTTGACCAAGAAGGGGGCTAATCCAAAGGACTGGTCACCTGCGGCCGACGCCGCGTTTGGCTCCCTGAAGCGGGCGTTTGCTTCCTCCCCTGTGCTCCACCGTCCGGAGTTAAACCGACAGTTCACCTTGGAGGTGGATGCCTCCTCCTCGGGAGCCGGAGCAGTGCTCATGCAGAAGTCCTCCTCCGGGAAGATGGTTACTTGCGGTTTCTTCTCCAAGAGCTTCTCAGCGCCTGAACGCAACTACACCATCGGTGACCGAGAGCTATTGGCAGTCAAACTGGCTCTGGAGGAATGGCGCTACCTTCTGGAGGGAGCAGTGTACCCCGTTATCATTTACACGGACCACAAGAACCTGGAATACCTGCGGTCTGCTCAGCGACTGAACCCACGGCAAGCCAGGTGGTCCTTGTTCTTTGCCAGGTTCGATTTCCAGCTCCATTTCCGACCCGCAGACAAGAATGTACGCGCAGATGCCTTGTCCAGGTCATTCATGCCCATGGAGCAGGAGGAGGAGACATCCCAGCCCATCATCTGCCCTAGTAAAATCATTCCGGTGGCTCCTGTCACCCTGGCCCAGATACCGCCCGGGAAGACCTATGTCTCTGAGACTGACAGGCAAAAAGTGTTGCACTGGGGCCATGCCTCGAAAACAGCCGGCCATGCTGGTCAAAAGAAAACATGGAGTACAATTGTACGTCACTACTGGTGGCCATCCCTTCGCACGGACGCCGCTTCTTTTGTCTCAGCCTGCTCCTCTTGTGCCCGGAACAAGACGCCCAAACACCTGCCATATGGTCGTCTTCTGCCTCTGCCTATACCCTCCGTTCCGTGGCAACACATTGCGATGGACTTTATTACGGACTTGCCCCTGTCCTCCGGACACACAGTCATATGGGTCGTGGTGGATCGGTTCTCCAAAATGGCTCATTTCGTCCCTATGGCTGGACTGCCCTCTGCCCAGGAACTTGCTGACGCCTATATACAACACATCTTCCGCTTGCATGGCTTTCCATCACACATTGTGTCCGACAGAGGAACTCAGTTCACCTCCCGCTTCTGGAGGGCCCTCTGAAAACATCTGGGAGTGACTCTGGACTTTTCTTCAGCCTACCATCCTCAGTCGAATGGCCAAGTGGAGGCCAAATAAGGTGGAGGAATTAGAATTAATATTGTTGGAAGAAAATTATGATATAGTGGGGATATCAGAGACATGGCTGGATGAGAGCTATGACTGGGCTGTTAATTTACAGGGTTATAGCCTATTCAGGAATGACCGTACAAATAAGCGAGGGGGAGGTGTGTGTCTATATGTAAAATCATCCTTAAAACCCATCCTGCGTGACAACATATCTGAGGGTACTGAGAATGTAGAGTCCCTATGGGTGGAGATAAGGGGGGGGAAAATGAATAATAAAATACTGATAGGGGTGTGTTATAAGACGCCGAATATTATGGAAGAGGTAGAGAATCTCCTCATAAAGCAAATTGATAAAGCAGCGAGTCTCGGAGAGGTAATTATTATGGGGGACTTTAACTATCCTGATATAAATTGGGGAACAGAAACTTGCAGTTCCAGCAAAGGAAATAGATTTTTGATAACAATGAAAGATAATTACCTTTCACAAATGGTACAGGACCCCACAAGAGGGGGAGCACTACTAGACCTTGTACTAACCAATAGGCCAGACCGCATATCAAATATACAAGTTGGGGTTTACTTGGGGAATAGTGATCACAAAATAATAAGTTTTCATGTATTCTTTAGTAAGATGTCTAGTAGAGGGGCTACAAGGACACTAAACTTCAGGAAAGCAAATTTTAAACGGTTGAGAGATGATCTTAGTGCAATAAACTGGGATGATGTACTAAGTAATAAAAGTACACAAAGCAAATGGGAGACTTTTATGAGCATCCTGAATAGGGCTTGTGCAGAAAATATACCCTATGGGAACAAACATGCTAGAAATAGGAGGAAACCCCTATGGCTAAATAGAGCTGTAAGGGAAGCAATAAAAGAAAAACAGAAAGCCTTAAAAGAATTAAAGAGGGTAGGTAGTGATGAGGCATTATATAATTATAGAAAATTAAATAAAATATGTAAAAAGCAAATTAAGTTAGCTAAGTTTGAGACAGAGAGACTCATTGCGAGAGAAAGTAAAAATAATCCTAAAATATTCTTTAACTACATAAACAGTAAAAAACTGAAAAGCGATAGTGTTGGCCCCCTTAAAAATAGTCTTGGTGAAATGGTGGAAGGGGATGAGGGTAAAGCCAACCTGCTGAATGACTTTTTTTCTACGGTTTTTATACAAGAAAAGGCCATGGCAGATGACATGACCAGTGATACCATAAATTCACCCTTGAATATTACCTGCTTAACCCAGCAGGAAGTACGCCGCCGCCTCGAAAACACTAAGGTTGACAAATCTCCGGGCCCGGATGGCATACACCCCAGAGTACTACAGGAATTGAGTTCTGTGATAGATAGACCATTATTTTTAATCTTCTCAGTTTCCTTAATAACAGGGTCGGTACCGCAGGACTGGCGCATAGCAAATGTGGTGCCAATATTCAAAAAGGGGACAAAAACTGAGCCGGGAAATTATAGGCCGGTAAGTTTAACCTCTACGGTTGGTAAAATCCTTGAGGGTTTCTTGAGAGATGCTATACTGGAGTATCTCAAGAAAAATAACCTTATGACATGGTATCAACATGGGTTTATGAGGGATCGATCCTGTCAAACTAATTTGATCAGCTTCTATGAAGAGGTAAGTTCAAGTCTGGACCAGGGAAATGCAGTGGATGTTGTGTATATGGACTTTTCAAAAGCTTTCGATACGGTGCCACACAAAAGGTTGGTACATAAAATGAGAATACTGGGGATAGGGGAAAATATGTGTAACTGGGTTAAAAACTGGCTCAGTGATAGGAAACAAAGGGTGGTTATTAATGGTACGTACTCGGACTGGGTCTCAGTTCATAGTGGGGTACCACAGGGGTCAGTATTGGGCCCGCTTCTTTTCAACATATTTATAAATGACCTTGTTGGGGGCATGCGGAGTAGAATTTCAATATTTGCAGATGATACTAAACTCTGCAGGGTAATCAATACAGAGGAGGATAATTTTATATTACAGGGAGATTTATGTAAATTGGAGGATTGGGCTGAGAAGTGGCAATTGAAGTTTAATGTAGATAAATGTAAGGTCATGCACTTGGGTAGAGGAAATAACATTTATGATTATGTACTTAATTGTAGAACACTGGGTAAAACAGACACAGAAAAAGACTTGGGTGTATGGGTGGATGGTAAACTTCACTTTAGTGGACAGTGTCAGGCAACTGCTGCCAGGGCTAATAAAATAATGGGATGTATTAAAAGAGGTATAAGTGTTCATGAAAAAAATATAGTTCTACCTCTATACAAGTCACTAGTGCGACCGCACTTAGAATACTGTGTACAATTCTGGTCACCGATATATAAGAAGGACATAGCTGAACTGGAGAGGGTGCAGAGAAGAGCGACCAAGATTATTAGAGGAATGTGTGGGCTGCAATACCAAGACAGGTTATTAACCCCTTAACGACCGCGGGCCGTAAAATTACGTCCTAAATGACATAATCTTACTGCCCGCGGTCCTCCGGCGGCAGCATGCCGCGATCGGCACACATCTCAGCTGATTTTCACAGCTGAGATGTGTGCCTGCTAGGCACGAGCAGAATCGTTATCTGCTCGTGCCGATTAACCCCTTATAATGGCGCTGTCAATACATGACAGTGCCATTATAAGCGCAATCGCGGTAAAGTTTTACTTACCGCCGAAACCGGAAGTCACGTGACGCGATCACGTGACTCCCGATAGTTGTCATGGTAGTACAGGGTCATGTGATGACTCCTGTACTACACATGAATTGGTTTCACTTTCGCTGTGCCCGGGGCACAGCAAAAGAGAAAGACAGCGTATCTGCTGTTTACAGCCTTCCAGCTGTGATCAGCAGATACTGCAGAGCGATCGGAATGCTGATCGCAATAGCCCCCTAGGGGGACTAGTAAAATAAAAAAAAAAAGTAAAAAAATAAGTTTTAAAAAATTAAAAAAAAACAAAAAAACCTAAAAGTTCAAATCACCCCCCATTCGCCCCATTGAAAATTAAAGGGTTAAAAAAATAAAAAATATACACACATTTGGTATCGCCGCGTTCAGAAACGCCCGATCTATCAAAATATAAAATCAATTAATCTGATCAGTAAACGGCGTAGCGGCAAAAAAATTCCAAACGCCAAAACGACGTTTTTTTGTCGCCACAACTTTTGCGCAAAATGCAATAAGAGGCGATCAAAACGTAGCATCTGCGCAAAAATGGTACCGTTAAAAACGTCAGCTCGAGACGCAAAAAATAAGCCGTCATTGAGCCTAAGATCCCGAAAAATGAGAACGCTACGGGTCACGGAATATGGCGTAAAACGTGCGCCACTTTTTTCGGACAAACTTCCGATTTTTTTTTAACCCCTTATATAAAAGTAAACCTATACATGTTTGGTGTCTACGAACTCGCACTGACCTGAGGCATCACACCCACACATCAGTTTTACCATATAGTGAACACAGTGAATAAAATATCTCAAAAATCATAGTGCTATCGCACTTTTTTTGCAATTTTTCAGCATTTGGAATTTTTTTGCCATTTTCTAGTACACAATATGGTAA
Organism: Anomaloglossus baeobatrachus; assembly: GCF_048569485.1. Classification (NCBI taxonomy): domain Eukaryota; kingdom Metazoa; phylum Chordata; class Amphibia; order Anura; family Aromobatidae; genus Anomaloglossus; species Anomaloglossus baeobatrachus. The sequence continues at coordinate 377,043,834 of NC_134356.1, forward strand.
AACTGATGGTTTCATTTAAAAGTACAGCTCGTTCCGCAAAAAATGAGCCCTCACATGACCATATTGACTGAAAAATAAAAAAGTTACGTCTCTCAGAAAAAGAATGGCGAAAAAAAAAAACGGAAAGCGAAAAATCGGCCGGTCGTGAAAGGGTTAAACTTGGGGTTATTTAGTTTGGAAAAACGAAGGCTTAGGGGGGATCTAATCACAATGTATAAATATATGAGGGGACAGTACAGAGACCTTTCCAAAGATCTTTTTACACCTAGGCCTGCGACTGGAACACGGGGGCATCCGCTACGTCTTGAGGAAAGAAGGTTTAATCATAATCACAGACGAGGATTCTTTACTGTACGAGCAGTGAGACTATGGAACTCTCTGCCGCATGATGTTGTAATGAGTGATTCACTACTAACATTTAAGCAGAGCCTGGATGCCTTTCTTGAAAAATTTAATATTACCAGTTATGTATATTAGATTTTATGACAGGGTATTGATCCAGGGAACTAGTCTGATTGCCGGATGTGGAGTCAGGAAGGAACTTTTTTCCCCATTGGAACTTGTTTGCCACATTGGGTTTTTTTTTGCCTTCCTCTGGATCAACATGTTAGGCTACGGGTTGAACTAGATGGACTTAGAGTCTCCCTTCAACCTTAAAAACTATGATACTATGATACTATGAAGTGGAACGAGTCAATCAGATCTTGACCTCCTTCTTACGTCACTACGTCAACGCCCATCATGACGACTGGTCCACGCTTCTTCCTTGGGCTGAATTCTCCCATAACCACCACGTCAGTGAGTCCTCCTCCAGCTCTCCCTTCCATGTCGTTTACGGACTTCAGCCTTCCGTCCCATTGCCTGTATCCTCTTCCTCGGATGTCCCTGCTGCTGATGCTGTAGCCCGTGACTTTGCAACAATTTGGGACTCTGTCAAGGCGTCCCTTGGATGTGCTTCCCTGCGGATGAAGAGACACGCAGACAAGAGGCGTCTGGATCCTCCGTGTTTCTCTCCAGGAGATCTCGTCTGGCTTGCTTCCAAGTACGTCCGATTGAAGCTACCATCCTACAAGCTGGGTCCTCGCTACATCGGGCCGTTTAAAGTCCTCTGCAGAATAAATGAGGTCTCCTACAAGCTGCAGCTCCCCGCCACGATGAGGATACCCAACTCCTTCCACGTCTCCCTCCTCAAGCCGGTTGTCATTGGTCCCTTCTCCGCTGCTGCCAGTTCGGCTCCTCCTCCTATTGCCGATGACGACATCTATGCGGTAAGGGATATCGTGGCCATGAAAACCGTACGGGGCCGGCAGTTCTTCTTGGTGGACTGGGCGGGGTATGGTCCTGAGGATAGGTCCTGGGAACCCCGGGAGAATGTGGGTACTCCTCTGATACGTGCCTTCCTGTCTCGGTTGCGGGGAGGGGGGCGTGGGGGGGGTACTGTCATGCTCCCCGGGTCCCCTGTCCAGCTCCCCGGGTCTCCTGTCCAGCTCCCCGGGTCCCCTGTCCAGCTCCCAGGCTCTCCTGCCACGCTCCCCGGCTTCCCTGGCTCGCTCCCCGGCTCCTCTGTCCGGCGTCCCCCGCTCCACAGCCGCCAGGCCTCCTCACCTAGGATCCCCAGGCGTCCCGGTCCCCGCTCCCAGCGTCCGCTGTCAGCTTCACTCCAGCCCGGCTCCCCTGCTTCCTGTTCGCCGCTCCCTGCCCTGGCTTCTGGCACCCGGGCCGCGCGCATGCGCATTAGGGCGCGCGCGCGGTCATTGACCCTTTCTTGAAGGGCCAGCGTCCACAGACAGGATATTGAACACACAGGTACAGGGTATAAAGGGGTTTAATGTCCAAGTGGGCGGGGCCTGTTCTTCGTGTTTCCTAAGCTAGGAGTCAGGTCTCCTTGTCTCTGTGATATACTCACCTCTCTCTCTTCTAGAGCCGCTCCTGCCTCGCCATCCGGTCCTGCCGATTCCCGAACCCCGAACGCTAACGATCTGCCATCCCGTCAGTCCGTACCATCTCTGATCCCTGTGGTGACCCGTCCTCTCGCTCCACCGGTTCCAGACTCTGCCTGACAACATCTTGGCCTCCGAACCTGAGCTCCGACACCCGAACTACTATCAGTGACTCCGTGGTCCCAGGGACTTCTACATTCCGCTATTTTGCACGGACTATCCTGCTACCTGTAGTGCTCCGGCTACCGGACTCCTTGCCTTCAGGAAGGCGTTCGGCCCAGTGGATCCACCTCCTGGGTCTGCCCGTCCACCTGGCCCTAACAAGTACCCTACAGTGAGATATACTCCTGGGTTGGTGTGGCCGCCTCAAAGTTCCCCAGATTATGTTTCACAGCATGCCCAGAACAAATTTATCTAACAGCCTTCAGGCTGGAACAACTAACACAGCAATAGGGGGTGTAAATCATATGAGTGTGGCTGCAGGGTGATCTATGAGGCTCCACACCAACTTACAACTTATTTGCCTAAACTGCAACGCAACACATGAACAGAGACACCATATATGCACATATACTATAAGTAATTGGGTATACACAGGTATAACTGCACTGAAGGTAAAGTACAACTTGACAGAGTCCGTCACAGGCCTGTGAAGAGTTCTGTCCTCAGCTGCTTCCCAGGGTATTCAGCGCCAAACAGGGGGTCAATCCAAATGTCCACAAATGGATATGTCCTCTCTCCTCCTCAGCATTATAGGGCTTCCAGCCGTGCCACTCGCAGTTCTGTAGGCAGATTATCAGTCCTCCGCTCAGATGTCGTCTATTAAAGGTGTCCTCTGGTATCCTTAGCAGGGGAAAGGCTTCTCCTCCCCCTCAGGTGTCAGGTTGATGTTCTGGTCAACAGCTGGCCTTCACCTCCGCAAGAACTACAGACCACTGTTCATGGAGCTCCTGACAACAGCTCTCCACAGTCCTTTCAAACTCTCTCCCCTTGGCTTTTCTGCCCACATCCTGTACACGCTGCTTCCTTTTCCTCTGGCCCCCACCTTCCATGAGCTGTACGTTTCTAGGTCCTAGTGCCCTCCTTGAAGCTGATGAGTCACTTACAGGGAGACAGCACTGATTAGGCATTGTAGCTCAGCTGGCAGCACTCTTCACACTGTCACAAGTATAAAAGGAGTGTTTTGCTATAAACCCTGCATATATGTATTCTCTAATCACAAACTATCCCTCCTCCAGCATCTATCCCTGCAGGGATTGCAGGTATCAGGTGTTATGACCAGAAAGGACAGTATTTAGCCTTGTAAGTGACTTTTGGTTTTATGCTTCAGCAATAGCATAAGTATACAAGGACTGCTTTGCTATAAATCCTGCTTATATACCTGCTCTACTCAACCCTCTCCATTCTAGGCCAACCCTTCCTGAATTGAAGTGTGCTGAGCAAAATGCACCTGGGTCTAATATAAAACCTGATGATGCGATGTGGCCATCCAATCACAGTAATGCTAGTAGCCAACATACAATCCCCACATTTTAATTGGCTAACAGCTGCAAAACATGCAGGGTGGGGACTGGAGCACGGTGCTCAAGCACCCACGGTACTTGATCAACCACCGATCGTGCTTGAGTATCCCAATGTTCGATCGAGTATTGAGCAGTGGTGAGCATGCTGGCTCATCAATAATAGTGTAATATAGCCCACACTTTATATACTGTATACATGGTTTCACACAATATATGATAAAATATGGTGTAGGGTTGTGTATATAGTATACAGTGTGAAGCAATGCCTATGTATATAATTTATGTGCAGAGACCACACACTGTTTAGAGTGGTTTAAAGGGGTATTCCCATCTCCAAGATCCTATCCCAATATGTAGTAGGTGTAATAATACTGTAATAATATTAGCAAATTCATTCACCAATTTATAAAAAACAAACAAACAAAAAAAACCATGATGATCCGACATTTTCCATTGTGTAGTGCTCCCACGTCCCCTAAATTAGAATTCCAACCTATGGATCCTCATTCGGACAACAAAGTTCCATAGTCACTTCAGGTCAGCACCAGACGTCAGTATCTCAGTGACGTCACTGCGCTTGACAAATCTTAAATCAGGGGCTGACCTGGAGTGACTGCAGAAGTCACTCTCGGTCAGCGCCAGACTGAGAACTTCTCACGTGTGGTGACTACGCCGAGTTACTGATGTCACCACACGTGATGAACTCCAAGTCCCTCTCACTTTGTTTACCATCTAGATGTGACTGCTGCTTCTGTGCTTGTGTTTTTTTTTTTTTTTTTTTAATCCCCAATATGGTTCCAAAGAAATAGGCCTTTTTATTTAATACTAAAGCTTAGTCTTTACAATGCAGCATGGCTCACATGATTCTTCGGAGGCATGTCTTTATGCGTCTATGCTTTATTAGTTTGCAATAAAAGCTATATAGACAAGACAAAATGTGCATCTTTCCTGTATAGCTTTCCAGCTTTCCATGGGCAATTGTAAAACAGACAGGCCTGAGTCCAGCTCTGCCCCCATCTATGGAGACCTTCTTCACTGAGAGGTAAAGTACTAGACATAGGACCATTCTGATTGCCTACAACTTGTCATTGTAAGATAGCTTTTCCACTTTTTTTTAATAAAAATAGCGTTAACTAAGTACGCTATGTTAATTACATGTACTAATTATTTACATAATACTGCAAATTTGTTTTTTATCCTAGGTCTTGTCTGTTAATGGCCACAGTGTGAATGTGCACCTACATATTGCATATTGTACTTTTGCCAACAGGTTTCCCAGCCCATTTTTTGTGGTTTTCCCATTGTATGCCCATAGACTATACAATTGCTGCAGTCACACCAGCAGATATAGAAGGAAATCTGATTAATCACGCCCAAGCAGCAGCGCGGTCAATCAGAAACATCCATCTTCTTTCACTCCTCAAAATATTATCCTGTAATTTTTAAATGGCGGAAATGAACTAATGTCACATGTCTTTGAGTGGAAAAAGTTTGTGAACTTTTTAGATTAGTACATCATTTTGCAGATGGAATTAGGGTCTGGAAATTTAAATCAATGGAAATAAAATCAGATGTGAGATGGTAACGTATTTCATTTAACAAATTAGGGATCTATCAAAGTCTGATCTTGACAACAAATTTGAGGAAATGCATCTTGGCACAAACATAAGATATTTCTGAGGACCTCAGAAAAACAGTCATGATGCTTACCAGGCAATGGTTACAAAATCATCTCTAAAGTGTTTGGATGGCGTTAATCCAAAGTTAGACAACTAGAGATGAGCGATGTTCTAGGCTCGAGGTTCGCCAATTTCATGTTCAAGTGATTTTGGGGGATGTTCGAGTCGTTCGACGAACTCGAATGATTTGCTAAAAGTTCGGCAGTTCGAGTTACGTTCAAGAACAGTTCGAGCGCCAAAAGCGTGGCTTTTCAAAGTAAGTATCTGCACACCTTTCGAATCTGCATGCGTCCTGCGTCCCCAGCACAATCCCTCTCTCTTTCCTACTCACCGATTACGGGCGTCTCGCTGCACGGCTGTCACAAATCTCCAGCAGCATTTCCTCTTTTGAAATTGGCTGCTGCTTCATTATTCAATTAGTGCTTTCCCCGCCCACCGGCGCCCATGATTGGTTGCAGTCAGACACGATGAGTGACAGCTGTCTCACTGCAACCAATCACAGCCACCGGCGGGCGGATCTATATCGTGCAGTAAAATAAATAAATGAAAAAAAAAATTCGGTTCCCCCATATTTGATACCAGCCAAGATAAAGCCACACGGCTGGAGGCTGGTATTGTCAGGATGGAGAGCACCACATTATGGGGAGCCCACCATCCTAACAATATCAGCAGGCAGCTGCCCGGAATTGCCGCGTCCATTAAATGCGGCAGTCCCGGGACTCTACCCAGCTCATCCCGAATTGCCCTGGTGCGGTGGCAATCGGGGTAATAAGGAGTTAATCATGACAGGCGTCTCCCCGAGATACCTTCCATGATTAAACTGTAAGTGAAAGTAAAGAAACACACACAGCGAAAAATCCTTTATTTGGAATAAAAGACAAAAAAACACCTCATTTACCTTTTTATTAATCCCCAAACAACAATCCAGGTCCGAAGTAATCCACTCGACACTGTCAGCTCTGCTACATGAACATGACAGGGAATGATCTGTGTCCTCTCCACGTAGCACACGAAGTGAGCCGCGCTGTCACCAGACTTCACTCTGCAATGCAGATGTCAAGATTACCAAATCTGCCTATGTTTTTCATTAGAGCCATTGGCTCAATGGTTAGAGCTGTCGCCTAAGAAGCAATAGTTCACGAGTTCAAATTCTAATTATTATTTATTTATAATTATAATTTAATGTAATTATGCACTGAGGGGAGGAGCCGGACATCAGCTGTGAGCCGCGGGACACACCTCTAAAATCGGAGCAGTTCATGGAATGAGGCTGCATTGCTCTCTCCTCTCTCTTTCTCTCTCTCTCTCTCTCTCTCTTTTTCTCTCTTTCTCTCTCTCTTTCTCTCTCTCTTTCTCTCTCTCCTCTCGCTCTTCTCTCTCTCCCTCTCTCTCTTTTTTTCTCTCTTTCTTTCTCTCTCTCTTTCTCTCTTTCTTTTTCTCTCTCTCTCTTTTTTTCTCTCTCTCTTTTTCTCAGTCTCTCTTTTTCTCTTTTTCCCTCCCTCTCTCCTCTCTCTCTCTCTCTCTCTCTCTCTTTTTCTCTGTCTCTCTTTCTCTCTCTCTTTCTCTCTCTCTTTTTCACTCTTTTTTTCTCTCTCTTTTTCTCTCACTCTCTTTTTCTTAGTTTCACTTTTTCTCTTTTTCTCTCTCTCCTCTCTCTCTTCTCTCTCCTCTCTCTCTCCACTCTATCTTCTCTCTCTCCCTCTCTCTTCTCTTTTCTCTCTCTTTTCTCTATCTTCTCTATTTCTCTCTTCTTTCTCTCTCTCTCTCAGACCTGGTGATGATCAGCTGATGCGGTCACCTGACGGAATCAGCTGACATTATAAATCGAGTGGTGAGGCCAGCTTTTTACCGCCCGGCCGGCTAAACTATCAGCTGATACTGTCGGACAGGAGTCTGCACAGAAGTGTGTCGTTTTTTGTTTTTTTTTTGCACTGATGCATCAGCTGATTGTATAAAAGCCGTTTATACAATCAGCTGCTGTGTCATGTGATTCAGGCCCTTGAACCTGACACATCATCTGACCGCTTTGCCTTCCAGCAAACCGATCAGATTATATTGGATCTGGATTGGACAGCGTGGGACCCTTGACCCAGGATTACTGTGGAGGGGGGTTCTTTATTTCAACAAAGATGGAGTCACTAATTGTGTTGTGTTTTTTTTCTAATAAAAATATTTTTTGTGTTGTGTTTTTTTTTTATCTGTACTAGAAATTCATGGTGGTCATGTCTAATATTGGCGTGACACCATGAATTTCGGGCTTAGGGTCAGTTGATAATATACAGCTAGCCCTAACCCCATTATTACCCAGCGAGCCACCTGTCACTAGAAAAGCTGGAAGAGCTGGATCCAGTGCCAGAAGATGGCGCTGCTATGAAAGCGCTATTTTCTGGGGCAGCTGCGGACTGCAATTCGCAGCAGGGGTGCCCAGAAAGCTTGGGCACCCTGAGCTGCAGATTACAATCCCCAGCTGCCTAGTTGTACCTGGCTGGACACAAAAATTGGGCGAAGCCCACGCCATTTTTTTTTTTAAATTATTTTATGAAATTCATTCAGGCTTCCCTATATTTTTGGTTCCCAGCCGGGTACAAATAGGCAGCTGGGGGTTGGGGGCAGCCCGTAGCTGCCTGCTGTACCTGGCTAGGATACAAAAACATGGCAAAGCCCACGTAATTTTTTTGGGGGGCAAAAAACTCCTGCATACAGTCCTGGATGGAGTATGCTGAGCCTTGTAGTTCTGAAGCTGCTGTCTGCTGTCTGTCTGTATGGAGGAGAGCAGACAGCAGCTGCAGAACTACAAGGCTCAGCATGCTCCATTCACTAGTGTATGCAGGAAAGCAGACAGCTGCTCCCGTGCAGTCTAATCACTCAGTGAGTGAGCAGAGGATGCGGGCTGTAAGCGGTGACCTCACCGCTGACAGGCGGATTACCATAGCAACGGTGCTCCGATCACGTGATTCCCGGTGCTGCAATTCACCGGCTGCTGCATCTAGTCCTTGCATGTGGGCTGACTCTGTAAAGAGCGCTCACATGCATGAAAAGGGAAGCCGACCATGTGCCAGAGCATTTCGCCGGTACACGGAGATGCTGGAACGATCACGGCGTACCGGAGAGATGCACTGACAGGACCTAGCATGACGTCTAGCCATGTGACCAGTCTGTAGCCAATGAGATAATAGACACGTGACTGGTCACATGCTATTTTGACATCACGATAGGTGCTATTATCAGTGCTGGTTAGGTTACCGGGAGGACGCAGTGATTATCGGAACTAAAAGCGGCGGGAGACAGAGTGCAGGACTCGTCGCAGGGACCTGTAAGTGTTATGGCAATGTTTATTAATTGTATGTGCACATGTATAGTGTGTTTTTATGTGTTTGTGTTTGCCTCCCATTGTTTTCAATGGGGTTCGAGTGGTTCGTCGAACGGTTTGTCGAACGTTCGTAGAACGGAGCCTCCGTTCAATGAACCGAACTCAAACGCTAGGGGGGTATCTCATCTCTAATCATAACCTTCCCCAGGACCTAAAAAGATAACTCCCAAGAGTGTATAATAATCCACAAGGTCAAAAAGGAATATAAGGTAGCTTCTAAGCAAGTAATCGCCTCTCTCACATTAGTTAATGTCAATGTTTATGCTCCACTTCCCTATCCTATTCATAATGACTGTTCTGGGAATGGGATCAGTGAGGTGAGAAGGGTTGTTTGCTATTAATATTTCTCCCACAAAAATAGACAGTTGTAAGTTTCGTGTGTTTTTTTTCCCCAGTATGATGACTGCTTGTGTTTGCCTGATTATGTTTGGTCAATGCATACAGGTGAAAAGTCAATGCTCACAATAAAAAATCTACATTGACCATGATGAGGTCAATTTAGCATGCTAAAACGAGAGAAAGGTCCTCATTAACCCTCAACTGGTGAAGTGGGGTTTGCAACACCCCAGGGAACTTTTGTTCAGCTTGCATTTATTGGAAACTGCTGGTATGAATCATCAATTTATTACATTTTACGATATTTGTGGGTGTCAAAAATTTGGTATACTCATGTGTAATCAATCGCCAATAAGAAAACGATTAAAACAAACGGGATCTAAGCATTTTCTGTAAAAATTAGAGATTTTTAAACACTGCGGTATAGGAAGCTTCACATCACCAGTTGCGTGAAAAAAATCCCATCTCACCAGTTAAGGGTTATAGGTAATTTATCAGCAATATTAACATTCCTATGTAAGCCATTGAAAGATTAATGCTTTGATATTTTCAGTTTGTTGCATTATTCCAGAGAAATTCATGATTTTATTTATATGCAAAGGAAGTGTAGGATGCTTTGTCTACCCAGAGCAACTAACAAAAGTCTGCCTCCCTTAGTCATTTACAACCATAGCTCATGTGCCTGCCCAAATTGGCTTTTGCCTTTGGAATGTACAGCGTTGATGGGCAACGCATGTGCAGAAATATGCTGAAGACAGTACCCCCTGAAGGGTACTTAACAACACAGGCACAAGGACTATGGCATTGTAAGGAGAAATTAGATTTTCCTTTATTCTTAGCTATCAATCAACATAGGGAAGCAGGCGCTAATGATGTACTGTAAATGACTTGGGGAGGCAGGCTTTCGTAATGTGTGAAAAAATACCTAACAATCCATTTGCATATTGATAAAATAATAAATTTCTCTGAAATAAGACAACACATGGCAAATAAAAAAAGACATTAATGCATATATCTTTCAATGAGCATATCTACCGCCCCAGGTCAGCAGCCGGGCTGCTCTGATCCAGATCTGCAGTGTGGCTCGAGGGGTCTCCGGACCCGGGGGCCTCGTGGACACTTCGAAATAAAATGGGGGGGGATGATGGTATGTGGGAATATTGTATACAGTCTGTGACGCTACCCACGGTGTGTGGCAAAATGGGGTACCACCGCTGCTATTAGGGAGCACCCGGGGCATTGGGATGGCAGCTAGCTGTTGTTAACCCTCCGTGGGTAGGGAGGATACCCAGGGGCTCAGTGTCTCTGTGCTGAAGATGGTGATTGCAGGGGCCAGTGCGCCCGGACAGACTGGGGAATGTTGGTGTACTCACTATTGAAAAAATCACACAAGTCCGTGGTAAACCAAGGTGCCAGTGGCCGGAGCTCCGCGGCCGGGTGTACTCTGGTCCCTCACCCGGGGTGATGGTCTGTGTCACTTTCCCCTGCACTACTTTTATTTCTTGTGGACTACCCGGTATGGAACACGGGAGCCCGCTCCCGGTACTTCTATTGGGAGCTTTGCCCACTGACGCTGGCCCTTGGGATCTACCGGGCCCTGGCGGATGCCCTATCCCCCGTGGTGGGCTGTTGGGTGCTTTTGGGACTTTGGTTGGGACAGGACCTATAATCCTGTCCTCAACTGGGTGGTTAATTAGCGAGACCGTTGGTTCCGGTCCTGGCTTCAGGGTCCAAGTACTCCCTCTGTGCACGGTTTCCAGGGCGGTTCGCCGGTGTCGGTACCGGCGGGCTCCTACCCTGTCTCGGTCCACCTCGGATCTTCGGCAGCCATCTTCCTATCTCCTGTCAGACACTTTCCACCGTTTGCCACCTAGCCAGAATGCTGGGGCTCCAACTCCGACGCCTTTGCTCTCTGACTTGCACTTGACCTCTCCTCTCTCACTCCTACTCCTCTCCACTCCAAACTTCAACTTAAACTGACTCTTTTCCCGCTCCCGGGTTCTCTAGACCCCTAAGTGGGCGTTGTCCTTCCACCTGGTCCTGCCCACTGGTGTGCCTGACCTACCTTGAGGGGGTGACTAGGGTTTTGTTGGCTTTGGTGTAACCCTGTGAGGGAAGGTAATATGCGGGGGCCTATTCTATGTGTGACCACCTGGAGCACCAGGGCGTCACACATACAGTACAGACCAAAAGTTTGGACACACCTTCTCATCTCTAGAACAACTGTTAAGAGGAGACTTTGTGCAGCAGGCCTTTATAGTAAAATAGCTGCTAGGAAACCACTGCTAAGGACAGACAACAAGCAGAAGAGACTTGTTTGGGCGAAAGAACACAAGGAATGGACATTAGACCAGTGGAAATCTGTGCTTTGGTCTGATGAGTCCAAATTTGAGATCTTTGGATCCAACCACCGTGTCTTTGTAGAAAAGGTGAACGGATTGACTCTTCATGCCTGGTTCCCACCGTGAAGCATGGAGGAGGTGTGATGGTGTGGGGGTGCTTTGCTGCTGACACTGTTTGGGATTGATTCAAAATTGAAGGCATACTAAACCAGCATGGCTATCACAGCATCTTGTAGCAGCATGCTATTCCATCCGGTTTGCGTTTAGTTGGACCATCATTTATTTTTCAAGAGGACAATGACCACAAACACACCTCCAGGCTGTGTAAGGGCTATTTGACTAAGAAGGACAGTGATAGGGTGCTACGCCAGATAACCTGGCCTCCACAGTCACCAGACCTGAACCCAATTGAGATAGTTTGTGGTGAGCTGGACCGCAGAGTGAAGGCAAAAGGGCCAACAAGTGCTAAGCATCTCTGGGAACTCCTTCAAGACTGTTGGAAGACCATTTCCGGTGACTACTTCTTGAAGCTCATCAAGAGAATGCCAAGAGTGTGCAAAGCAGTAATTAAAGCAAAAGGTGGCTATTTTGAAGAACCTAGAATATAAGACATATTTTCAGTTGTTTCACACTTTTTTAAGTATTTCATTCCACATGTGTTAATACATAGTTGTGATGCCTTCAATGTGAATCTACAATTTTCAGAGTCAGGAAAATTAAGAAAACTCCTTGAATGAGAAGGTGTTTCCAAACTTTTGGTCTGTACTGTATATTTGGTTATGGAGGATTAAACTTGCTGACAGAATCTATTTAATAATACAGACATGTTTTGGAAAGTCTTTCAGCAACAAGTCCATGGGATAAAACCCACCAAAATAAGAGAGTTGAAGCAGTTTTGTTGAGAGGACTGAGGTAAAATTCCTCCAAGCCGATGTACAGGGTTAATCAACAATTACTGAAATATTGATATGTAGTTACTGCTGCACAAGGGGGTTATACCAGATCCTGAAAGCAAAGGTTCATATACTTTTGTCACTCATAGACATATAATATTAGATAATTTTCTTTATTTCGAAAATTACAAAGTCTAACATTTGTAACTCATTTCTATGATTTGGTTTTCTTTACATATTTTGTAAGACATCTTTTAAAATCTGATGTAGTTTTAGGTAAAATTTATGCAAAAGTATAGACAATTCTGAAGGGTTTGAAAACTTTCAAACACAACTGTATGGCATTTTCAATTTTTTTCTATTTGGTTTATAAATAAAATATGATTTGTGAAAGGAATCAAAAATTTTCAGAGAGGATTTGTCAGCTCTCCTGACACCTTGGCTAGGTTTGCAAATACATGTTTTCCCTATAAAATTTAAATTCAAGGGACTGTTTTCTTAGAGCTCTGCATTGTATCATTCTTCTGTTATTCCTTCTGGTATAAATACAATTAGAACTAGACAGTACTGATATCCATACCAATTGTGAAGGTGAGTCACTTCTCAAGATAAATTGTGGGACAAGAGAGTGGCATAGCCTTGGTTCTTAGACGATGGTAGGTCCCTCCAGGTGGTAGGCCCCTTCAGGCTGCCCCCGTGCAAACTGGACAATTAGCTTCTCCATGGCTACCACCACGCACACAGTACCACCACCACCACAGTAGTTGTACTTTTCTCAGAATTGTCACAAGCAGTGGTAAGATGTAAAAATATACTAAAGGTGGCTTTACACACTACGAGATCGCTAAAGCGATCTCGTTGGGGTCACGGATTTTGTGAGGCACATCCAGCCGCTTTAGCGATGTCGTTGCGTGTGACACATATCACAAAAACGTTCAAAATCGCTCATCAGTGACATGCCCCCCTTTTCCCAAATATCGTTGCTGCTGCAGTAACGATGTTGTTTGTCGTTCCTTCAGCAGCACACATCACTGTGTGTGACAGTACTGGAACGACAAACATCTCCTTACCAGTGTCCACCGGAAAAGGAGGAAGGAAGGAGGTGGGCGGGATGTTCCGGTCTCTCATATTCTCCCCTCGTTTTCTATTGGGTGGTGGTTCAGTGATGCTGCTGTGACGTTACTGTGACGCTGAACGAACCGCCCCTTTAGAAAGGAGGCGGCTCGCCGGTCACAGCGACGTCGCAGAGCAGGTATGTGCGTGTGACGCTGCCGTAGCGATAATGTTCGCTACAGCAGCGATCACCACATATCGTTACAATGACGGGGGCGGGTGCTATCGCGCTCGACATCGCTAGCAATTGTTAGCGATGTCGCAGCGTGTAAAGCGGCCTTTAGCCTCCTAGGCTATGTCACTGACTCTGGATATGGTGTCTCTGCTGCAGGTCTCACATGGGAGGTAATCCCCCATTGCTGCTCATGTTTTAATGGTACAGATATTGATGATTGATGAGAATTAATCTTATAAGGGATGCTGCTAATTGACTCCCGTCATCACTCCATCTGTCAACCACTGTGTAAACAACTTCATGGATTCAGGGCACGATCCATAGAACCTCTTCATCAGATGCATTAGTAATGTGACGCTGAGTCACTTCTCAAGGTAGTCCTTGAGACAGAGGAGTCAAAAAGTCAATGGTCAAAAAGTAGGAGAGCACATCAAAAACAAAAGGGTAAGAGAAAAGAATGGTCAGAGGTAATAAATCCAGGGTCAGGCAGCAAAAAAATACGTCAAACGTAAAGAAACAATACAAATGAATAGTCAAAAGGCAAAGTCCGAGATAATGCAACAAAGTTCATAATAGCAGACCACTCAAAATACTAACAGCCTAGTATGCTTCTGCCTCTGATTGGGCAGCTGAGCTGTCACTAACAATACTGACAGCCCAGCATGCCTCTGATTCTACAGGACTGCTCACCTGTCAGTCACGGCATCTCTAGGACACTGTGAGGGCTGAAATCATAACAGTACTCCCTCTTCTAAAAAGGGATTCCCACAGGATTCCCAGGAAATCTAGAATGAAAAGCCCTGACCAAGTGATCAACCGTCACAGTTCGTGCCGGAACCCCGGATCTCTCTTCAGGTCTGAATCCCTTCACATTGATAAAATATTGGAGGGAATTTCAGATCCTCTGAGAATCCACAATCCTTTGTACCTCACTCTCACACCTCCATCAACAGACACCGGAGTAGGCGGGAATGAGGGAGATGATATTGAATGAACAAACTCCTTTAATAGAGATCTATAAAAAAAACATTAGGAATATGAAGAAACAGAGGAAAATTCAATCTAAAAGCATTAGTGCATGTGCAAACTTTACAAGTTTATACAAAAGGTTTAACATCAGAATTCATAGATGGCCACCAAAAGAGCCTAGCAGTAGCGTTCTGTGTAGTTATGACCCTCGGATGACCACTCAAAGTGGAATGAAGAAACTTCTGCAAAAGACTCAATCTTAGGTACACAGGTACAAATAATTTGGACACTGAAGAAGCGTAATTGTCCAGTGACTAAACTTAACGGATATCCTCTTCCAATTCTGAGGATAACACCAAAACCAAAATGCCCTGAGGAAGAATACAGGATGGAAGTTTTGAAGAAGACACAATCAAGAATGCGAGATAATGTGTCAGCATTCACATTCTTAGATCCCAGGCTTAATGTGAAAGAAAAATTGAATCTAGAAAAAAACAAGTACCATTTTGACTGTCTAGGAGTTAGCCGTGTAGCTGATTCAATATAAGTTAAATTCTTATGGTCAGTGACTACAGTGACTTGGTGAACCGCCCCCTTCAAAAAATGTCTCAATTCCTCAAAAGCTAATTGCGATACTTCACATCATAATTTCTCTCAGCATACATACATTTTTTGAGAAAAAATGCACGTCTACAAGTTGATCAGAATCTTCGAACCCTGAGATAAAACAGCACTTACTCCGACCTCTGACGCATCCATCTCCACAATGAAACATTGTTTAAGATCAGCTTGGATTAGAACAGGAGCAGACATGAAACAGTCTTTCAATTTTTTAAAAGCCCTAAAAGCATCTGTTGACCAAACTTTGAGATTCGCCCCCCCTGACATTTCAGGTCAGTAAGAGGTTTAGAAATCTGAGAAAATCCTTTAATGAATTTACTATAACAGTGTTCCCCAACTCCACTTCTCAAGGCCCACCAACAGTGAATGTTTTCAGGATTTCCTTAGCAATGCACAGGTGATGGAATTCACCTGCACAGGAAATTAAATTTTCATCTCTACAATGCTAAGGAAATCCTGAAAACATGCACTGTTGGTGGGTCTTGAGAACTGTAGTTGAGGAACATCATTCTATAATAGTTGGTGAGTCCTAGAAAATGCTGCAACAATCCAAGGATTCATCTTAAACTTATTAGCTGATAAAATTAACCTGTCATGGATGCACCTCAGGGTTCGAACCGATGATCTTTGGTTGTTGGTCGATTTCCCTCTTAGTTGAACCACAGCCTGTTTTGTATTGGTCCAACTGCTGAAAGATCTCTTGTCTTTTTGTCTAATGCTTTGCCTTCCTCTTTCACTTCTATTCAGCTATGTGAACTTTCTTGTTTGGTTTGCTCAATCACCTTTTGGGAGGGGTTTTTCATACTAACTACTCACATCATCAAAACAAAACTCCAAACAAGCATGGCTACGGTAAATGCCATGCAAAATAATTAAGATGATATATGCAGAGCATAACTCTATATGCAGAGCACAGAGCATAACTCCAGAACAATTAATGAAATGTAGGAGAAAATGAAGTAAAAAATGCACATCAGTAAACAATGTTCAATAGAAAATTACACATTTTTTATGAATAACAATATTAAAATGAGAATCCACAACCATAGAACAAGCAATGTCCATATTTAACAGTAGGTGATCTGTATATAGCAATACATAGATAAGGCAAAGGATGCAAATAAAATAAGCGGACCAGAAATACAGTCAGATGGTAATGACTTAATACCCCACGTAAAAGGGGGACAATCTGATCAAAGGTCAAAAAAATTATTGTAGGTACACCAAAACATTACAGCAGCGAACCTTAGTTGACCATGATCAGATATACATCACCCATATACTCACAGTATTGGGTAGTGAGAGTACAAAGGTTATCCAGAGAAAAAGAAGACAGAAGACCTAACGTACGTTTTGCTTCTTAAAAATAACCAAATACATGACTTCCTCAGAAGTCACTTCTCAGGAAGCCATTTGATCATGGTCAACTATTTTTTGTACACCGCGACATATTTATACCTAATTGGTTAGCATGCACGAGGGTCTCTGAGTTTACTTGGTCATATTTGATTAATCACAGACGGTTATTTGGTCATATTGTCCATTTGCTTGAACCTCCATGATGCTAGTTAAGGTTCGCTGCTGTAATGTTTTGGTGTACGTACAATAATTTTTTTGACTTTGACCAGATTGTCCCCCTTTTACTCTCTACGTGGGGTATTAAGTCATTACCATCTGACTGTATTTCTGGTCCGCTTATTTTATTTGCATCCTTTGCCTTATCTATGTATTGCTATATATGGGTCACCTACTGTTAAGCCTGCTTTACATGTTACGATTTCACATACAATATCGTATGCGAACGTAACCGCCCCCATCGTATGTGCGGCACATTCAATTAGTTGAATGTGCCGCACAAATGATTAACCCCCGTCACACGAACTTACCCGTCCATATGACCTCGATGTGGGCGGCGAACGTTTACTTCCTGGAGTGGGAGGGACGTTTGGCATCACATCGACGTCACGCGGCAGCCGGCCAATAGAAGCGGAGGGGCGGAGATGAGTGGGACGTAAACATCCCGCCTACCTCTTTCCTTCCGCATTGCCGGCTGGAGCCGCGGGAGGCAGGTAAGATCTGTTCAATGTTCGCGGGGTGTCACACACTCCGATGTGTGCTGCCTCGGGAACATTGAACAACCCAACGTGCAATTCGTCAGGATTCAATGACGTGTATGCGATGAACGTTTTAACGTTCAATCGCAATCGCACATACCTGTTACACACTACAATGTACAGTCATGGCCAAAAGTTTTGGGAATGACACCAAAATTATATTTTCACATGATCTGTTGCCCTCTGGTTTTTAATTGTGTTTGTCTGATGTTTACATCACAGACAGAAATATAATTGCAATCATATTATGAGCACCAAAAGGTTATATTGACAGTTAGAATGAGTTAATGCAGCAAGTCAATATTTGCAGTGTTGACCCTTCTTCTTCAGGACCTCTGCAATTCTCCCTGGCATGCTCTCAATCAACTTCTGGATCAAATCCTGACTGATAGCTGTCCATTCTTGCATAAGCATTGCTTGCATTTTGCCAGAATTTGTTGGTTTTTGTTTGTCCACCCGTCTCTTGATGATTGCCCACAAGTTCTCAATGGGATTAAGATCTGGGGAGTTTCCAGGCCATGGACCCAAAATCTCTAAGGTTTGTTCCATGAGCCATTTAATGATCACCTTTGCGTTATGGCAAGGTGCTCCATCATGCTGGAAAAGGCATTGTTGGGCGCCAAACTGCTCTTGGTCAGTTGGGAGAAGCTGTTCTTGGAGGACATTCTGGTACTATTATTTATTCATGGCTGTGTTTTTAGGCAAGACTGTGAGTGAGCCGATTCCCTTGGCTGAGAAGCAACCCCACACATGAATCGTTTCAGGATGCTTAACAGTTGGCATGAGACAAGACTGGTGGTAGCGCTCACCTCTTCTTCTCCTAATAAGCTGTTTTCCAGATGTCCCAAACAATCGAAAAGGGGATTCCTCTGAGAAAATGACTTTACCCCAGTCCTCAGCAGTCCACTCCCTGTACCTTTTGCAGAATATCAGTCGGTCCTGATGTTTTTTCTGGAGAGAAGTGGCTTCTTTGCTGCCCTCCTTGAAACCAGGCCTTGCTCAAGCAGTCTCCGCCTCACAGTGCGCGCAGAAGCACTCACACCAGCCTGCTGGCATTGCTGAGCTAGCTCGGCACTGCTGGTAGTCCGATCCCGCAGCTGAAACAGTTTTAAGATACGGTCCTGGCATTTGCTGGTCCTTCTTGGGCGCCCAGGAGCCTTTTTGGCAACAATGGAAGCTCTCTCCTTGAAGTTCTTGATGATGCGATAGATTGTTGACTGAGGTGCAATCTTTGTAGCTGCGATACTCTTCCCTGTTAGGCCATTTTTGTGAAGAGCAATGATTGCTGCATGTGTTTCTTTAGAGATAACCATGGTTAACTGCAGAGAAAATATGATACCAAGCACCAGCCTCCTTTTAAAGTGTCCAGTGGTGTCATTCTTACTTAATCATGACTGATTGATCGCCAGCCCTGTCCTCATCAACACCCACACCTGTGTTAATGGAACAATCACTAAAACAATGTTAGCTGCTCCTTTTAAGGCAGGAATGCAATGATGTTGAAATGTGTTTTGGGGGTTAAAGTTCATTTTCTTAGCCAATATTGACTTTGCAAGTAATTGCTGTTAAGCTGATCACTCTTTATGACATTCTGGAGTATATGCAAATTGCCATTAGAAAAACTTAAGCAGTAGACTTTGTAAAAATTAATATTTGTAGCATTCTCAAAACTTTTGGCCATGACTGTACCTTACGATGCCAGATGTGCGTCACTTACGACGTGACCCCGCCGACACATCGTAAGATATATTGTAGCATGTAAAGCGGGCTTTAAATATGGACATTGGTTGTTCTATGGTTGTGGATTCTCATTTTAATATTGCTATTAATAAAAAATGTGTAGCTTTCTATTGAACATTGTTTACTGATGTGCATTTTTTTCTCCATTTTCTCCTGCATTTCATTAACTACTTACATATCTCAGTGCTGGCTTTATTTCTGCATGGATGGTTATCTGGACTACCAGCTTCTCAGTGAAGGTTTTCTTACTGAGACATTACTATTGCTATTCCCTGCAGATTGTTTAAATCTCCTTCCAAGTTATCTCCTATTTCGTTTGTTTGATTTGGGAAGGGTTCTACATATTCTGTTATTCTTTTTGGTTTCTTGCATTCCATCATTCCTATACGTCTGTGTTTGCATGTTCTTAGCCCTGTGTCTCACCTTCTGCCTGTGTCTACAACATTTTTGGCTATTGTTGGTTATATATGGTCCTTTAAGCGTGCCCTAAAAATGCAATTCTTTAGACTAGCCTATCACCTCACTGCCCTGATCTAATCTAGTCCCTTTCTGCCCTTCAAAAAAAAAAAAATTTACTTCCAGTTCTCGTCCCCTGTACCTGTATAAATTATCACCGACTGGTTCATGCAGCTGCTTTTGAATACTATATTAAATCGATGGCTGGACCATGTATAACAAGCTTTTCTCCCTGCCATTCACCTTCTGTGTCTCCCCTATTTCCTCATAGACTGTAAGCTTACGAACAGGGCCCTCACTCCTCCTGGTATCTTAATTTTGTTATTTTGTATTGTCTCATATTGTCTGTACATGTCCCCTCTTAATTGTAAAGCGCTGCGGAATATGTTGGCGCTATAGAAATAAAACATTTTTTAATTATTATTATTATTATTATTATTATTATTGTTGCTTGGTGTTAAACTTGGTTTATAGCTTAGGATGCAGTTAAGGACACTCAGGGGTACTTTGCACGTTGCGACATTGCTACTGCGATATTGTTGGGGGTCAAATCGAAAGTGATGCACATCCGGCGCCGGTAGCGACGTCGCAACGTGTAAAGCCTAGATGCACCGATAAACGATCGCAAAAGCGTCATAAATCTGTGTAGCGCCGGACATTTTCATAATGTTACACCAATAGGAGATACGATGTTGTTCCTCGTTCCTGCGGCAGCACACATCGCTGTGTGTGAAGCTGCAGGAGCGAGGAACATCTCCTTACCTGCCTCCACCGCCAATGCGGAAGGAAGGAGGTGGGCGGGATGTTTACGTCCCGCTCATCTTCGCCCCTCCGCTTCTATTGGCCGCCTGCCGTGTGACGTCACTGTGATGCGGCATGACCCGCCCCCTTAGGAAGGAGGCGGTTCGCTGGCCAGAGCGACGTCGCAGGGCAGGTAAGTGCATGTGAAGCTGCCGTAGCGTTAATGTTCGCTACGGCAGCTATCACAAGATATCGCATGTGCGACGGGGGAGGGTACTATCGCGCTCGGCATCGCTAGCATTGGCTAGCAATGTCGCAGCGTGCAAAGTACCCCTCAGGGTCAGCCATCTATGAATGGGTGAATCATTATGGGATCTTAGGGTGCCATCTCTGCTGTTGGGCAGGGACAACTTAGGTTAAGGTCTAGGGCAAGTGCTAGCATGTTTTGGGACATGTGGATTTCTAATTTTACATCTCCCCTAGTTTGTCTGTCCCCATCAGAGTATTAGGGTTCAGTCATAACATTAAAGCCAGCCCATTTGAGACTTTCTGGGGGCTTCCTTATGGATCCGGTTTGTTCCTTCGCTGCGAAACTACAGGCCTTGTCACTGGAGTAAATGTAAAGTCCAGCTGATCATATTGCCCATTCTTGTTCATTATGGACGTCAGAAATCAGCTTCACCATAGCCTGCACAATCCATAAGAAAAGCAAAGGAAATTGAGCTATTGTTCATACAAATTCTTTTTTTTAAAAGGACCCTGTCACCAGATTTGTCCCCTATAAGCTGCAGCCAACATCAGTATATACAGCATTATAGAATGCAGAATATAAGTGCCCATGTCGATTTGTATAACTTAAAAAAACAGCTTTTGTTATAATCACCTGCAGGTGGCCTGGTCCAATGGGCATTGCTGGTCTCAGTCCATTGCCTCCTATCTTCTTGTGATCACCATCCACCATTGCGTCCTATGTCATTCACACAGTGTCCTCCATTGCGCTCCTGTTCACACTCACTTATCACTGTCCTGCTGCAGGCAGAACAAAGATACTGTAATGCATAGACGTGGACAAAGGTCAGAGAACGCCTGCTCTTGCACACTACAATAGCACAATCATAGAGAGGATGGCGAGGAAACATCTCTGAAGCCTTTCAGGTAATCCCGCAGACATTCCAGATTAGCGAAGCATATTTGTACTAAACCTAGATATTACTTATGACAATTGGAACTTCACTTAACAATTGTCTTCAGACAGCAATCAATAACAGGATTGTGAACAAGCAGCCAAGGAAGACCCAGTAACACCGAGATAAATTATCCAAAAGAAAACAAGAAATGTATTAAGAGTGACGTTCTCCCACTTGGAGCATGAACTCAACTGTTATTACTTTGATAAATTTATGAAGTAGAGTTTTCTTGTCAATGGCAAAAATTTTAATGTTTTTTTCCAAACTATCTGTCCTTAATCCTTTTTTCAGAACCAGTCCAAATGACTAAAGGTAGCAGCAGACCAGTAGTCAATGAAATCTAAGGCTGGTAAATAATTCTTGAAGGACAAAATGCTATCCAACAGTCCTTTATCAGTAGAGAAGAAAGTTACCTGGAAGTCTGGATGACCTTTTTGACAATCACTCAGACATTTCCTAATGGCATCCCTCTGCCCACCACGACTCATGGATTATGTGGTCCATCCATATGGCTTGGATCATTGGTTCCACCAATGAACAAGGAAGATCATGAAGAGTCAGAGCATCCTTACGATTCTCAGAAAGGCGATGGAACTGGCACCTGAGGGTCGCATCTTTCCATTGGACTTTGGTGGGCCATTGCTAGAATTTGGTACTGTAGTCCTCAGCGGTATGGTTACCCTCTGTCAGGTTCATGATCTTAGCCTAAGTGACCTGGATTATGTCACATTCATCATAAATTAGCCATGGAGACAGAGAAAATGCCCAAGAATGAGGACCCCCTCGCAGGATTGAAGTAATTATTTGCACTAATTGGAGATGATCCTCTGAAGACTGAAGTCACAGCATAAACAATTACCTACAGCTCTCCCTAAATTTCCTAAACTGATTATTTTCCCTAAAAAATGTATCAGGAAGGGCCACTACAGATTTGGAAAAAATGTCAACTTCACATCTGAAGGTACCTACTGTACATACGTATCAGTCACAGGCGGAGAGCAATTAGGAGCTTTCATAAAGCTAGACATCTGGCCCTGCAACTGGAATTGTTATGAACCAAGGTTTCGGTGCTCCTTAGCTAGATTTTGAATTATCTGGGTTGATTCACCACCTGATTACAGAACATGTGAATAGGACTCATACTGGCAAAAAAAAAAAATGTGTTTGACTAGTCATAATCTGACGCTGAGTCACTTCTCATGGATAAGTTTTAGGACAAAACTGTCATGGAGTCTGGGGTCAAATCCCAGGAGAGCACTTCAGACAAAAGAATGGTCAGAGGGCAAAGACTGGGATCATGCAGTAAGGTCAGAATATCTCAAAGGCAGAGGAGCAATGAAATACACGTATAGTCATAACACAAAATCCGAGTTCAGGTAACAAAGATCAGAATATCAGAACACTAAGCACAAAGTACAAAGCCCACCGAGCAAAGCTACGACTGGTAAAGGTCCGACCATTGTCAGTCAGCTAAATATCCAGATAATAATCCTAAACGGGTGACACCCAGAGGTAATCCAGAAGACCTGGCCAGATTGGGCAGCTGGGCTGTCACTAACAATTCTGACAGCCCAGCATGCCCCAGATTCTATTGGCCGGCTGAGCTTTCATTTACTGTGTCCCTAGGATACAGTGAGTAATGAAATTGTGACGTCAATGAGACGCATGGTTTTACATTCTTAGCCATCCTAAGATGTCCATTTTTGCTATGATTTTAAAAAAAAAAAAAAACGGACTGATTTTCATCAATGTTATTATGAGATTTTTATCAGTGTTTGGTCCTTCAGTCAGTTTTTTATCATCAGTATTTCATCAGTGATACTTTCATATATAAATTAAATAATTGCATAGCTTCTCCTACTCTTTACAGTGTTAAAAACTGACAGCACACAGATCCATGTTATCCGTTTGTATAGGTGATTGTAGAAGACAATGCAGGTAGTTACTAAAATAGATTTATCAGAAGAGCTGAAAGGTCCTCTATGTCCTCTTGCTTCTTAGATTGCATCACTTATTTCCCATGTGGTAAAGTGGTAAAATAATTGCTGCCCTTTGACTGACTTTTTCAATAGAGTTTGAATTAAATTTTATACAGTGTCAGTACAAGTAATGTCAGTGTTTTCATACTGAGGAAGTTTTGCCACTTATGTAGTGTTCTTGTATGCAAAGAGAATACATTATTCATAGACATAAAAATGAGAAAAAATTGCGACATAATTATCATTTTGAAAAGTCCACCGCCTTTAGATCAGGATAAAAAGACATGCATGCTTTAATACATAATTAAGCATCCTTTAAAGATTTATGAATGCACCATAAGATAATTTTATCACCAGTGTCCACATGTGTATACAGTATCATCTGCAGTACATATGTGCTAAGCAATTTGAGTGATGATTGTTGACATGACAACGTTACTATCATGTATCCATACATTTTTCCGCCTGACAATCTGTATGCCCTTTAGGATATAGCGGAAAATAATGTTTATTACTTAGAATATGTAATTTGACTGGGGTGCTATGATATGTTGGATATCATGCTAGCTGGGCTGCGCTGCAGCAGTAAATGGATTCTTCAACAATGATAATAATAAGGCTTTATATTCACAATGCGTTTCAACGCCATACCAGGACCTATATCGAGTGAAAAAAAACAAACAGCCTGACAACAAATGAGTTTTTAACCCCTTCACTCCCGAGCCTATTTTTACTTTCATGACCAGGCCATTTTCTATAATTCTGACCAGTGTCACTATGGGATTATAACTTTAGAACACTTCAATGGATCCCAGTGATTCTGAGACTATTTTTTGTGACATTGTACTTCATACTAGTGGTAAATTAAGGACGATCATTTTTGTGTTTATTTGTGAAAATATTAGAAATTTTAATTTTTATGCCCTTATACCAAAGATATATGCCTCACAAAATAGTTAATAAATAATATTTCCTACATATCTACTTTACATCAACACAATTTTTTAAACATAATTTTGTTTGTTAGGAAGTTTTTTAAGGTTCAAAGTTTATCAGCAATTTTTGCAACAAAATTTACAAAACCTTTTTTTTAAGAACCACATCACATTTGAAGTGACTTTGAGAGGCCAATTTGACAGAAAATATCCCAAAGTCACAACATTCCAAAAACTGCACCCCGCAAACCACATTTAAACCTTCAGAGGCTTCACAACAGCTAAGCAATCTGGAAGGATAAAAAGAAAATGTAACTTTTTTCCTCAAAAATATTATTTTAGCCCCAAATTTTGCATTTTTACAAGGGTAACAGGAGAAAATGGACTCAAAACGTCATTGTATAATTGATCCTGAGTAAAGCGATATAAGAAACCGACTGTTTGGCCACACGACAGAGGTCAGAAGAGAAGGAGCATCACTTGTCTTTTCAAATGCAAAATTGTATGGAATTGTTAAAAGATGCCAAGTCATGTTTGGAGAACCCCTGATGTGCCTAAACAGTGGAAACCCCCCGCATAAGGGAACCCATTTTGGAAACTAGTCTCCTCTGTCACAATGAATTTGGGACAGTGGGGAACCGGGGCTCATAAGCTGTTCCTCAAGCTGGTGGACCATATGCCATCCCTAATCTCAGGGATACTCCAGATGGTGGAGAGGCATGAGTCTCTTTCCTGGTCCTGCTCCTGACCAGTCCTGATCTGATCACAGGGAGGGATGGGGCAGGGATGTGTTGAATACCACAGATAAAGACAGACAAGGAAAAAAATAAAACTCAAACAGCATGCAGATACAAAGGTAAAGACAATAAAAAATTCAGGAGAAAAAACAAGCGCAAGCAGGAAGTATAAAACAACAGCGGTGAAATCCACAACTGCTCCAAGCAATAGGCACAACTTAATCACAAATTTCATCAGAGAGTCTGGGACACCACACCTCACAGAGCAACATAGAGTAAACTATAGCTGCATGGGTAGAAGGATTCCACCAGCATAAATAGGAAGGAAGCAGATGTGATAGGTCTCCCCACAACATGTGATTAAAGGAACAAACAGACTATCAGAGATTAACTCTTGCTAGACTGCCTATGAATCAGCACACAGCAGATCAACATCCGTGTCTGCCTCTGTTGATCCCAGTTGATACCAGAGAAACCATCGGGCGGAGTGTCAGAATTTGCAATCTGAACAGAGTCCAATGCCGCCATGACAGTCAGCAAAGTTTGTGAAAAATGACATGTGACACCCTCAATTACCTTTTCTAGATGTGTGGTGAGGACCTTGAACCTCCATGTGCTTCACAGAATTTTAAGACATTGAGCCGTGAAAATAAAAAAAATCTCCTTTTCCCACAAATTGTTCTTAAAGCTCCAATTTTTTTTATTTTTACAGGGGTACCAAAACAAATTGCACAATGCATTTGTTGTGAAACTTATCCTGAATACGCCGACACCTCATATGTGGTGGAAAATGACTATTTGGGCACATGACAGGGCTCAGAAGAGAAGGAATGCCATTTGACTTTTCAAACTCAAAATAGGCTGGAATCGCTAGCAGATGTCATGTTGCATTTGGAGAGCCCCTGAAGTTACTAAACAGTGGAAACCTCCCACAAGCGAACCCATTTTGGAAGCTAGGGAACTCAAGGAACTTATATAGATGTGTGGTGTGTTCCTTGACCCCCCAGGTGCTTCACAGAATTTTAGAATGTAGAACCGTGAAAATAAAAAAATGTAATTTTCCCACGGAATGGTTCTTTTAGCTTCACGTTTTCTTATTTTCACAAAGGTAACAAAAAAAATGCACCATATAAGTTGTTGTGCAATTTCTCCTGTCTACGCTGATACAACAATGAACCTTGAAAATGAAACATTGTTTATTCCCACAAAAATTTTGTTTGATCCCCAAATATTTAATTTCCTCAAGAATAGTCCAAAACTAATAGCCATGCGGACTACTGGAGAGTTACGGTATATAAAACATCTACACTACAATATTGCTGAAGTTCAGGTTTCTTTACAAAACCCATGTAAAGAATAAGTCCCCAAAACTTCATAATTTTCACTGAATCCCATGGTAGTCCAATTAGCAAATGACAAAGCGAGGATTTGGGCAAGAAATTGTTGGGTGTGCAAATATGTTTGGATCACCACAACATTTACTAGATCCTCAGGGAAAAAGACTTTGAAAAACTAAATTTCTCTCAGGCCAGGAATGTCAAATTGGATTCCTGATTGAGCCACAAATTCAGAAATCTGGGGCTCATAATTTTCAGGTGTGAGATCCATAAGTGGTCACTAGTGGTGGGTTGGGGGTCACTTATGCTGGGGTCTGGCTCATTTGGTGTCCTGGGTAGAGATGAGCGAACCGGTCCCGGTTCGGCTCGAGGCGGTTCGCCGAACGGGGGGTCTGGCTCGAGTTCGGCTCGTCGAACGTTCGACGAACCGAACTCGAGCCCATAGGAAACAATGGCAGGCAATCACAAACACAGTAAAACACCTAGAAAACACCCTCAAAGGTGTCCAAAAGGTGACAAACAACTCACAACACAACACAAACACATGGGAAAGTGACAAGGACATGTACTCATGCGAAAACAAAACAGCTGGACAAGGAAAAAGAGGAGGACACACAGATATAGGCATGGCACGCCCTTCTAAAGTCATGTAAAACACCGCAAGGTGACTCCAAGCGGAGTCTCCCTTTTTTCCAAAAATTGGGCCCCACACACCCACCCCTTCAGTGGCAGCAGTTGTGCCCCAGTTGTACACTTCACAGCTAGATTTGCATCAAGCACATTCAAAAATACGCCATTCTTATCCGTCCCCAGGATGACACCGGGGTAGGTAGCAAAGTCTTTCCTGATCCCAGCTCTGTTCATCTTGGCTTCTTTTAAAAACACAGCAAGCAAGGGTTACTCCAAGCGGAGTCTCCCTTTTTTCCAAAAATTGGGCCCCACACACACCCACCCCTTCAGTGGCAGCACTTGGGCCCCAGTTGTACACTTCACAGCTAGATTTGCATCAAGCACATTCAAAAATACGCTATTCTTAACCGTCCCCAGGATGACACCGGGGTAGGTAGCAAAGTCTTTCCTGATCCCAGCTCTGTTCATCTTGGCTTCTTTTAAAAACACAGCAAGCAAGGGTTACTCCAAGCGGAGTCTCCCTTTTTTCCAAAAATTGGGCCACACAGACACCCACCCCATCAGTGGCAGCACTTGGGCCCTAGTTGCAAACAGGATGTTTTGATTTGCATCAAGCACATTCAAAAATACGCTATTCTTAGCCGTCCACAGGATGACACCGGGGTAGGTAGCAAAGTCTTTCCTGATCCCAGCTCTGTTCATCTTGGCTTCTTTTAAAAACACAGCAAGCAAGGGTTACTCCAAGCGGAGTCTCCCTTTTTTCCAAAAATTGGGCCACACAGACACCCACCCCATCAGTGGCAGCACTTGGGCCCTAGTTGCAAACAGGATGTTTTGATTTGCATCAAGCACATTCAAAAATACGCTATTCTTAGCCGTCCCCAGGATGACACCGGGGTAGGTAGCAAAGTCTTTGCTGACCCATGACTTGTTCATCTTGGCTTCTTTTAAAAACAATGTAAGCAAGGGTTACTCCAAGCGGAGTCTCCCTTTTTTCCAAAAATTGGGCCACACAGACACCCACCCCATCAGTGGCAGCACTTGGGCCCTAGTTGCAAACAGGATGTTTTGATTTGCATCAAGCACATTCAAAAATACGCTATTCTTAGCCGTCCCCAGGATGACACCGGGGTAGGTAGCAAAGTCTTTGCTGACCCATGACTTGTTCATCTTGGCTTCTTTTAAAAACAATGTAAGCAAGGGTTACTCCAAGCGGAGTCTCCCTTTTTTCCAAAAATTGGGCCACACAGACACCCACCCCATCAGTGGCAGCACTTGGGCCCTAGTTGCAAACAGGATGTTTTGATTTGCATCAAGCACATTCAAAAATACGCTATTCTTAGCCGTCCACAGGATGACACCGGGGTAGGTAGCAAAGTCTTTCCTGATCCCAGCTCTGTTCATCTTGGCTTCTTTTAAAAACACAGCAAGCAAGGGTTACTCCAAGCGGAGTCTCCCTTTTTTCCAAAAATTGGGCCACACAGACACCCACCCCATCAGTGGCAGCACTTGGGCCCTAGTTGCAAACAGGATGTTTTGATTTGCATCAAGCACATTCAAAAATACGCTATTCTTAGCCGTCCCCAGGATGACACCGGGGTAGGTAGCAAAGTCTTTGCTGACCCATGACTTGTTCATCTTGGCTTCTTTTAAAAACAATGTAAGCAAGGGTTACTCCAAGCGGAGTCTCCCTTTTTTCCAAAAATTGGGCCACACAGACACCCACCCCATCAGTGGCAGCACTTGGGCCCTAGTTGCAAACAGGATGTTTTGATTTGCATCAAGCACATTCAAAAATACGCTATTCTTAGCCGTCCACAGGATGACACCGGGGTAGGTAGCAAAGTCTTTCCTGATCCCAGCTCTGTTCATCTTGGCTTCTTTTAAAAACACAGCAAGCAAGGGTTACTCCAAGCGGAGTCTCCCTTTTTTCCAAAAATTGGGCCACACAGACACCCACCCCATCAGTGGCAGCACTTGGGCCCTAGTTGCAAACAGGATGTTTTGATTTGCATCAAGCACATTCAAAAATACGCTATTCTTAGCCGTCCCCAGGATGACACCGGGGTAGGTAGCAAAGTCTTTCCTGATCCCAGCTCTGTTCATCTTGGCTTCTTTTAAAAACACAGCAAGCAAGGGTTACTCCAAGCGGAGTCTCCCTTTTTTCCAAAAATTGGGCCACACAGACACCCACCCCATCAGTGGCAGCACTTGGGCCCTAGTTGCAAACAGGATGTTTTGATTTGCATCAAGCACATTCAAAAATACGCTATTCTTAGCCGTCCACAGGATGACACCGGGGTAGGTAGCAAAGTCTTTCCTGATCCCAGCTCTGTTCATCTTGGCTTCTTTTAAAAACACAGCAAGCAAGGGTTACTCCAAGCGGAGTCTCCCTTTTTTCCAAAAATTGGGCCACACAGACACCCACCCCATCAGTGGCAGCACTTGGGCCCTAGTTGCAAACAGGATGTTTTGATTTGCATCAAGCACATTCAAAAATACGCTATTCTTAGCCGTCCCCAGGATGACACTGGGGTAGGTAGCAAAGTCTTTGCTGACCCATGACTTGTTCATCTTGGCTTCTTTTAAAAACAATGTAAGCAAGGGTTACTCCAAGCGGAGTCTCCCTTTTTTCCAAAAATTGGGCCACACAGACACCCACCCCATCAGTGGCAGCACTTGGGCCCTAGTTGCAAACAGGATGTTTTGATTTGCATCAAGCACATTCAAAAATACGCTATTCTTAGCCGTCCCCAGGATGACACCGGGGTAGGTAGCAAAGTCTTTGCTGACCCATGACTTGTTCATCTTGGCTTCTTTTAAAAACAATGTAAGCAAGGGTTACTCCAAGCGGAGTCTCCCTTTTTTCCAAAAATTGGGCCACACAGACACCCACCCCATCAGTGGCAGCACTTGGGCCCTAGTTGCAAACAGGATGTTTTGATTTGCATCAAGCACATTCAAAAATACGCTATTCTTAGCCGTCCACAGGATGACACCGGGGTAGGTAGCAAAGTCTTTCCTGATCCCAGCTCTGTTCATCTTGGCTTCTTTTAAAAACACAGCAAGCAAGGGTTACTCCAAGCGGAGTCTCCCTTTTTTCCAAAAATTGGGCCACACAGACACCCACCCCATCAGTGGCAGCACTTGGGCCCTAGTTGCAAACAGGATGTTTTGATTTGCATCAAGCACATTCAAAAATACGCTATTCTTAGCCGTCCCCAGGATGACACCGGGGTAGGTAGCAAAGTCTTTGCTGACCCATGACTTGTTCATCTTGGCTTCTTTTAAAAACAATGTAAGCAAGGGTTACTCCAAGCGGAGTCTCCCTTTTTTCCAAAAATTGGGCCACACAGACACCCACCCCATCAGTGGCAGCACTTGGGCCCTAGTTGCAAACAGGATGTTTTGATTTGCATCAAGCACATTCAAAAATACGCTATTCTTAGCCGTCCACAGGATGACACCGGGGTAGGTAGCAAAGTCTTTCCTGATCCCAGCTCTGTTCATCTTGGCTTCTTTTAAAAACACAGCAAGCAAGGGTTACTCCAAGCGGAGTCTCCCTTTTTTCCAAAAATTGGGCCACACAGACACCCACCCCATCAGTGGCAGCACTTGGGCCCTAGTTGCAAACAGGATGTTTTGATTTGCATCAAGCACATTCAAAAATACGCTATTCTTAGCCGTCCACAGGATGACACCGGGGTAGGTAGCAAAGTCTTTCCTGATCCCAGCTCTGTTCATCTTGGCTTCTTTTAAAAACACAGCAAGCAAGGGTTACTCCAAGCGGAGTCTCCCTTTTTTCCAAAAATTGGGCCACACAGACACCCACCCCATCAGTGGCAGCACTTGGGCCCTAGTTGCAAACAGGATGTTTTGATTTGCATCAAGCACATTCAAAAATACGCTATTCTTAGCCGTCCCCAGGATGACACCGGGGTAGGTAGCAAAGTCTTTCCTGATCCCAGCTCTGTTCATCTTGGCTTCTTTTAAAAACACAGCAAGCAAGGGTTACTCCAAGCGGAGTCTCCCTTTTTTCCAAAAATTGGGCCACACAGACACCCACCCCATCAGTGGCAGCACTTGGGCCCTAGTTGCAAACAGGATGTTTTGATTTGCATCAAGCACATTCAAAAATACGCTATTCTTAGCCGTCCACAGGATGACACCGGGGTAGGTAGCAAAGTCTTTCCTGATCCCAGCTCTGTTCATCTTGGCTTCTTTTAAAAACACAGCAAGCAAGGGTTACTCCAAGCGGAGTCTCCCTTTTTTCCAAAAATTGGGCCACACAGACACCCACCCCATCAGTGGCAGCACTTGGGCCCTAGTTGCAAACAGGATGTTTTGATTTGCATCAAGCACATTCAAAAATACGCTATTCTTAGCCGTCCCCAGGATGACACTGGGGTAGGTAGCAAAGTCTTTGCTGACCCATGACTTGTTCATCTTGGCTTCTTTTAAAAACAATGTAAGCAAGGGTTACTCCAAGCGGAGTCTCCCTTTTTTCCAAAAATTGGGCCACACAGACACCCACCCCATCAGTGGCAGCACTTGGGCCCTAGTTGCAAACAGGATGTTTTGATTTGCATCAAGCACATTCAAAAATACGCTATTCTTAGCCGTCCCCAGGATGACACCGGGGTAGGTAGCAAAGTCTTTGCTGACCCATGACTTGTTCATCTTGGCTTCTTTTAAAAACAATGTAAGCAAGGGTTACTCCAAGCGGAGTCTCCCTTTTTTCCAAAAATTGGGCCACACAGACACCCACCCCATCAGTGGCAGCACTTGGGCCCTAGTTGCAAACAGGATGTTTTGATTTGCATCAAGCACATTCAAAAATACGCTATTCTTAGCCGTCCACAGGATGACACCGGGGTAGGTAGCAAAGTCTTTCCTGATCCCAGCTCTGTTCATCTTGGCTTCTTTTAAAAACACAGCAAGCAAGGGTTACTCCAAGCGGAGTCTCCCTTTTTTCCAAAAATTGGGCCACACAGACACCCACCCCATCAGTGGCAGCACTTGGGCCCTAGTTGCAAACAGGATGTTTTGATTTGCATCAAGCACATTCAAAAATACGCTATTCTTAGCCGTCCCCAGGATGACACCGGGGTAGGTAGCAAAGTCTTTGCTGACCCATGACTTGTTCATCTTGGCTTCTTTTAAAAACAATGTAAGCAAGGGTTACTCCAAGCGGAGTCTCCCTTTTTTCCAAAAATTGGGCCACACAGACACCCACCCCATCAGTGGCAGCACTTGGGCCCTAGTTGCAAACAGGATGTTTTGATTTGCATCAAGCACATTCAAAAATACGCTATTCTTAGCCGTCCACAGGATGACACCGGGGTAGGTAGCAAAGTCTTTCCTGATCCCAGCTCTGTTCATCTTGGCTTCTTTTAAAAACACAGCAAGCAAGGGTTACTCCAAGCGGAGTCTCCCTTTTTTCCAAAAATTGGGCCACACAGACACCCACCCCATCAGTGGCAGCACTTGGGCCCTAGTTGCAAACAGGATGTTTTGATTTGCATCAAGCACATTCAAAAATACGCTATTCTTAGCCGTCCACAGGATGACACCGGGGTAGGTAGCAAAGTCTTTCCTGATCCCAGCTCTGTTCATCTTGGCTTCTTTTAAAAACACAGCAAGCAAGGGTTACTCCAAGCGGAGTCTCCCTTTTTTCCAAAAATTGGGCCACACAGACACCCACCCCATCAGTGGCAGCACTTGGGCCCTAGTTGCAAACAGGATGTTTTGATTTGCATCAAGCACATTCAAAAATACGCTATTCTTAGCCGTCCACAGGATGACACCGGGGTAGGTAGCAAAGTCTTTCCTGATCCCAGCTCTGTTCATCTTGGCTTCTTTTAAAAACACAGCAAGCAAGGGTTACTCCAAGCGGAGTCTCCCTTTTTTCCAAAAATTGGGCCACACAGACACCCACCCCATCAGTGGCAGCACTTGGGCCCTAGTTGCAAACAGGATGTTTTGATTTGCATCAAGCACATTCAAAAATACGCTATTCTTAGCCGTCCCCAGGATGACACTGGGGTAGGTAGCAAAGTCTTTGCTGACCCATGACTTGTTCATCTTGGCTTCTTTTAAAAACAATGTAAGCAAGGGTTACTCCAAGCGGAGTCTCCCTTTTTTCCAAAAATTGGGCCACACAGACACCCACCCCATCAGTGGCAGCACTTGGGCCCTAGTTGCAAACAGGATGTTTTGATTTGCATCAAGCACATTCAAAAATACGCTATTCTTAGCCGTCCCCAGGATGACACCGGGGTAGGTAGCAAAGTCTTTCCTGATCCCAGCTCTGTTCATCTTGGCTTCTTTTAAAAACACAGCAAGCAAGGGTTACTCCAAGCGGAGTCTCCCTTTTTTCCAAAAATTGGGCCACACAGACACCCACCCCATCAGTGGCAGCACTTGGGCCCTAGTTGCAAACAGGATGTTTTGATTTGCATCAAGCACATTCAAAAATACGCTATTCTTAGCCGTCCACAGGATGACACCGGGGTAGGTAGCAAAGTCTTTCCTGATCCCAGCTCTGTTCATCTTGGCTTCTTTTAAAAACACAGCAAGCAAGGGTTACTCCAAGCGGAGTCTCCCTTTTTTCCAAAAATTGGGCCACACAGACACCCACCCCATCAGTGGCAGCACTTGGGCCCTAGTTGCAAACAGGATGTTTTGATTTGCATCAAGCACATTCAAAAATACGCTATTCTTAGCCGTCCCCAGGATGACACTGGGGTAGGTAGCAAAGTCTTTGCTGACCCATGACTTGTTCATCTTGGCTTCTTTTAAAAACAATGTAAGCAAGGGTTACTCCAAGCGGAGTCTCCCTTTTTTCCAAAAATTGGGCCACACAGACACCCACCCCATCAGTGGCAGCACTTGGGCCCTAGTTGCAAACAGGATGTTTTGATTTGCATCAAGCACATTCAAAAATACGCTATTCTTAGCCGTCCCCAGGATGACACCGGGGTAGGTAGCAAAGTCTTTGCTGACCCATGACTTGTTCATCTTGGCTTCTTTTAAAAACAATGTAAGCAAGGGTTACTCCAAGCGGAGTCTCCCTTTTTTCCAAAAATTGGGCCACACAGACACCCACCCCATCAGTGGCAGCACTTGGGCCCTAGTTGCAAACAGGATGTTTTGATTTGCATCAAGCACATTCAAAAATACGCTATTCTTAGCCGTCCACAGGATGACACCGGGGTAGGTAGCAAAGTCTTTCCTGATCCCAGCTCTGTTCATCTTGGCTTCTTTTAAAAACACAGCAAGCAAGGGTTACTCCAAGCGGAGTCTCCCTTTTTTCCAAAAATTGGGCCACACAGACACCCACCCCATCAGTGGCAGCACTTGGGCCCTAGTTGCAAACAGGATGTTTTGATTTGCATCAAGCACATTCAAAAATACGCTATTCTTAGCCGTCCCCAGGATGACACCGGGGTAGGTAGCAAAGTCTTTGCTGACCCATGACTTGTTCATCTTGGCTTCTTTTAAAAACAATGTAAGCAAGGGTTACTCCAAGCGGAGTCTCCCTTTTTTCCAAAAATTGGGCCACACAGACACCCACCCCATCAGTGGCAGCACTTGGGCCCTAGTTGCAAACAGGATGTTTTGATTTGCATCAAGCACATTCAAAAATACGCTATTCTTAGCCGTCCACAGGATGACACCGGGGTAGGTAGCAAAGTCTTTCCTGATCCCAGCTCTGTTCATCTTGGCTTCTTTTAAAAACACAGCAAGCAAGGGTTACTCCAAGCGGAGTCTCCCTTTTTTCCAAAAATTGGGCCACACAGACACCCACCCCATCAGTGGCAGCACTTGGGCCCTAGTTGCAAACAGGATGTTTTGATTTGCATCAAGCACATTCAAAAATACGCTATTCTTAGCCGTCCACAGGATGACACCGGGGTAGGTAGCAAAGTCTTTCCTGATCCCAGCTCTGTTCATCTTGGCTTCTTTTAAAAACACAGCAAGCAAGGGTTACTCCAAGCGGAGTCTCCCTTTTTTCCAAAAATTGGGCCACACAGACACCCACCCCATCAGTGGCAGCACTTGGGCCCTAGTTGCAAACAGGATGTTTTGATTTGCATCAAGCACATTCAAAAATACGCTATTCTTAGCCGTCCACAGGATGACACCGGGGTAGGTAGCAAAGTCTTTCCTGATCCCAGCTCTGTTCATCTTGGCTTCTTTTAAAAACACAGCAAGCAAGGGTTACTCCAAGCGGAGTCTCCCTTTTTTCCAAAAATTGGGCCACACAGACACCCACCCCATCAGTGGCAGCACTTGGGCCCTAGTTGCAAACAGGATGTTTTGATTTGCATCAAGCACATTCAAAAATACGCTATTCTTAGCCGTCCCCAGGATGACACTGGGGTAGGTAGCAAAGTCTTTGCTGACCCATGACTTGTTCATCTTGGCTTCTTTTAAAAACAATGTAAGCAAGGGTTACTCCAAGCGGAGTCTCCCTTTTTTCCAAAAATTGGGCCACACAGACACCCACCCCATCAGTGGCAGCACTTGGGCCCTAGTTGCAAACAGGATGTTTTGATTTGCATCAAGCACATTCAAAAATACGCTATTCTTAGCCGTCCCCAGGATGACACCGGGGTAGGTAGCAAAGTCTTTGCTGACCCATGACTTGTTCATCTTGGCTTCTTTTAAAAACAATGTAAGCAAGGGTTACTCCAAGCGGAGTCTCCCTTTTTTCCAAAAATTGGGCCACACAGACACCCACCCCATCAGTGGCAGCACTTGGGCCCTAGTTGCAAACAGGATGTTTTGATTTGCATCAAGCACATTCAAAAATACGCTATTCTTAGCCGTCCCCAGGATGACACTGGGGTAGGTAGCAAAGTCTTTGCTGACCCATGACTTGTTCATCTTGGCTTCTTTTAAAAACAATGTAAGCAAGGGTTACTCCAAGCGGAGTCTCCCTTTTTTCCAAAAATTGGGCCACACAGACACCCACCCCATCAGTGGCAGCACTTGGGCCCTAGTTGCAAACAGGATGTTTTGATTTGCATCAAGCACATTCAAAAATACGCTATTCTTAGCCGTCCCCAGGATGACACCGGGGTAGGTAGCAAAGTCTTTGCTGACCCATGACTTGTTCATCTTGGCTTCTTTTAAAAACAATGTAAGCAAGGGTTACTCCAAGCGGAGTCTCCCTTTTTTCCAAAAATTGGGCCACACAGACACCCACCCCATCAGTGGCAGCACTTGGGCCCTAGTTGCAAACAGGATGTTTTGATTTGCATCAAGCACATTCAAAAATACGCTATTCTTAGCCGTCCACAGGATGACACCGGGGTAGGTAGCAAAGTCTTTGCTGACCCATGACTTGTTCATCTTGGCTTCTTTTAAAAACAATGTAAGCAAGGGTTACTCCAAGCGGAGTCTCCCTTTTTTCCAAAAATTGGGCCACACAGACACCCACCCCATCAGTGGCAGCACTTGGGCCCTAGTTGCAAACAGGATGTTTTGATTTGCATCAAGCACATTCAAAAATACGCTATTCTTAGCCGTCCCCAGTAGAGATGAGCGAACCGGTCCCGGTTCGGCTCGAGGCGGTTCGCCGAACGGGGGGTCTGGCTCGAGTTCGGCTCGTCGAACGTTCGACGAACCGAACTCGAGCCCATAGGAAACAATGGCAGGCAATCACAAACACAGTAAAACACCTAGAAAACACCCTGAAAGGTGTCCAAAAGGTGACAAACAACTCACAACATAACACAAACACATGGGAAAGTGACAAGGACATATACTCATGTGAAAACAAAACAGCTGGACAAGGAAAAAGAGGGAGACACACAGATATATGAGTATATGCAAAGAAACATCGATTCCATTATTGTGCAACTTGAGCCCTGCTCATTTTAGGCTTCCAATCTGGATAAATTGCCTGAGCTCGCCACGTACGCCTTGAGGATCTTGTCGTGTCCTGCAGCCAGCGTTCTCTCGGAACCTGTCTTCAGTGCTGCTGGGGGTCTGCTGGCAGATAAGCACACGTGTCTGTCCACTGACAATGTGGACCTGGCTCTCAGAGGACTTTTCTTCCCCTGGGTCAGCCAGGGGAGGCGAAAGGCACGCGTATTTTTGAGAGTGCTTCATGCAAAGCATCTTTTTCTTTTTCAAAAGGGGGCTCAACCGATGCCAGTCAAGTGGGGTGTGTGTGGCCCAGTTAGTGGCAACGAGGGAGACTGTGGTTGGAGTCCCCTCGCTGTGTCTCTAAAAGAACCAAGATGAACAAGTCATGGCTCTCAGAGGACTTTTCTTCCCCTGGGTCAGCCAGGGGACGGGAAAGGCACGCGTATTTTTGAGAGTGCTTCATGCAAAGCATCTTTTTCTTTGTCAAAAGGGGGGCTCAACCGATGCCAGTCAAGTGGGGTG
This sequence comes from Anomaloglossus baeobatrachus, assembly GCF_048569485.1. Taxonomy (NCBI): domain Eukaryota; kingdom Metazoa; phylum Chordata; class Amphibia; order Anura; family Aromobatidae; genus Anomaloglossus; species Anomaloglossus baeobatrachus. The sequence goes on from NC_134356.1 coordinate 377,081,052, forward strand.
TGTGTGGCCCAGTTAGTGGCAACGAGGGAGACTGTGGTTGGAGTCCCCTCGCTGTGTCTCTAAAAGAACCAAGATGAACAAGTCATGGCTCTCAGAGGACTTTTCTTCCCCTGGGTCAGCCAGGGGACGGGAAAGGCACGCGTATTTTTGAGAGTGCTTCATGCAAAGCATCTTTTTCTTTTTCAAAAGGGGGCTCAACCGATGCCAGTCAAGTGGGGTGTGTGTGGCCCAGTTAGTGGCAACGAGGGAGACTGTGGTTGGAGTCCCCTCGCTGTGTCTCTAAAAGAACCAAGATGAACAAGTCATGGCTCTCAGAGGACTTTTCTTCCCCTGGGTCAGCCAGGGGACGGGAAAGGCACGCGTATTTTTGAGAGTGCTTCATGCAAAGCATCTTTTTCTTTTTCAAAAGGGTGCTCAACCGATGCCAGTCAAGTGGGGTGTGTGTGGCCCAGTTAGTGGCAACGAGGGAGACTGTGGTTGGAGTCCCCTCGCTGTGTCTCTAAAAGAACCAAGATGAACAAGTCATGGCTCTCAGAGGACTTTTCTTCCCCTGGGTCAGCCAGGGGACGGGAAAGGCACGCGTATTTTTGAGAGTGCTTCATGCAAAGCATCTTTTTCTTTTTCAAAAGGGGGCTCAACCGATGCCAGTCAAGTGGGGTGTGTGTGGCCCAGTTAGTGGCAACGAGGGAGACTGTGGTTGGAGTCCCCTCGCTGTGTCTCTAAAAGAACCAAGATGAACAAGTCATGGCTCTCAGAGGACTTTTCTTCCCCTGGGTCAGCCAGGGGACGGGAAAGGCACGCGTATTTTTGAGAGTGCTTCATGCAAAGCATCTTTTTCTTTGTCAAAAGGGGGGCTCAACCGATGCCAGTCAAGTGGGGTGTGTGTGGCCCAGTTAGTGGCAACGAGGGAGACTGTGGTTGGAGTCCCCTCGCTGTGTCTCTAAAAGAACCAAGATGAACAAGTCATGGCTCTCAGAGGACTTTTCTTCCCCTGGGTCAGCCAGGGGACGGGAAAGGCACGCGTATTTTTGAGAGTGCTTCATGCAAAGCATCTTTTTCTTTTTCAAAAGGGGGCTCAACCGATGCCAGTCAAGTGGGGTGTGTGTGGCCCAGTTAGTGGCAACGAGGGAGACTGTGGTTGGAGTCCCCTCGCTGTGTCTCTAAAAGAACCAAGATGAACAAGTCATGGCTCTCAGAGGACTTTTCTTCCCCTGGGTCAGCCAGGGGACGGGAAAGGCACGCGTATTTTTGAGAGTGCTTCATGCAAAGCATCTTTTTCTTTTTCAAAAGGGGGCTCAACCGATGCCAGTCAAGTGGGGTGTGTGTGGCCCAGTTAGTGGCAACGAGGGAGACTGTGGTTGGAGTCCCCTCGCTGTGTCTCTAAAAGAACCAAGATGAACAAGTCATGGCTCTCAGAGGACTTTTCTTCCCCTGGGTCAGCCAGGGGACGGGAAAGGCACGCGTATTTTTGAGAGTGCTTCATGCAAAGCATCTTTTTCTTTTTCAAAAGGGGGCTCAACCGATGCCAGTCAAGTGGGGTGTGTGTGGCCCAGTTAGTGGCAACGAGGGAGACTGTGGTTGGAGTCCCCTCGCTGTGTCTCTAAAAGAACCAAGATGAACAAGTCATGGCTCTCAGAGGACTTTTCTTCCCCTGGGTCAGCCAGGGGACGGGAAAGGCACGCGTATTTTTGAGAGTGCTTCATGCAAAGCATCTTTTTCTTTTTCAAAAGGGGGCTCAACCGATGCCAGTCAAGTGGGGTGTGTGTGGCCCAGTTAGTGGCAACGAGGGAGACTGTGGTTGGAGTCCCCTCGCTGTGTCTCTAAAAGAACCAAGATGAACAAGTCATGGCTCTCAGAGGACTTTTCTTCCCCTGGGTCAGCCAGGGGACGGGAAAGGCACGCGTATTTTTGAGAGTGCTTCATGCAAAGCATCTTTTTCTTTGTCAAAAGGGGGGCTCAACCGATGCCAGTCAAGTGGGGTGTGTGTGGCCCAGTTAGTGGCAACGAGGGAGACTGTGGTTGGAGTCCCCTCGCTGTGTCTCTAAAAGAACCAAGATGAACAAGTCATGGCTCTCAGAGGACTTTTCTTCCCCTGGGTCAGCCAGGGGACGGGAAAGGCACGCGTATTTTTGAGAGTGCTTCATGCAAAGCATCTTTTTCTTTTTCAAAAGGGGGCTCAACCGATGCCAGTCAAGTGGGGTGTGTGTGGCCCAGTTAGTGGCAACGAGGGAGACTGTGGTTGGAGTCCCCTCGCTGTGTCTCTAAAAGAACCAAGATGAACAAGTCATGGCTCTCAGAGGACTTTTCTTCCCCTGGGTCAGCCAGGGGACGGGAAAGGCACGCGTATTTTTGAGAGTGCTTCATGCAAAGCATCTTTTTCTTTTTCAAAAGGGGGCTCAACCGATGCCAGTCAAGTGGGGTGTGTGTGGCCCAGTTAGTGGCAACGAGGGAGACTGTGGTTGGAGTCCCCTCGCTGTGTCTCTAAAAGAACCAAGATGAACAAGTCATGGCTCTCAGAGGACTTTTCTTCCCCTGGGTCAGCCAGGGGACGGGAAAGGCACGCGTATTTTTGAGAGTGCTTCATGCAAAGCATCTTTTTCTTTTTCAAAAGGGGGCTCAACCGATGCCAGTCAAGTGGGGTGTGTGTGGCCCAGTTAGTGGCAACGAGGGAGACTGTGGTTGGAGTCCCCTCGCTGTGTCTCTAAAAGAACCAAGATGAACAAGTCATGGCTCTCAGAGGACTTTTCTTCCCCTGGGTCAGCCAGGGGACGGGAAAGGCACGCGTATTTTTGAGAGTGCTTCATGCAAAGCATCTTTTTCTTTTTCAAAAGGGGGCTCAACCGATGCCAGTCAAGTGGGGTGTGTGTGGCCCAGTTAGTGGCAACGAGGGAGACTGTGGTTGGAGTCCCCTCGCTGTGTCTCTAAAAGAACCAAGATGAACAAGTCATGGCTCTCAGAGGACTTTTCTTCCCCTGGGTCAGCCAGGGGACGGGAAAGGCACGCGTATTTTTGAGAGTGCTTCATGCAAAGCATCTTTTTCTTTGTCAAAAGGGGGGCTCAACCGATGCCAGTCAAGTGGGGTGTGTGTGGCCCAGTTAGTGGCAACGAGGGAGACTGTGGTTGGAGTCCCCTCGCTGTGTCTCTAAAAGAACCAAGATGAACAAGTCATGGCTCTCAGAGGACTTTTCTTCCCCTGGGTCAGCCAGGGGACGGGAAAGGCACGCGTATTTTTGAGAGTGCTTCATGCAAAGCATCTTTTTCTTTTTCAAAAGGGGGCTCAACCGATGCCAGTCAAGTGGGGTGTGTGTGGCCCAGTTAGTGGCAACGAGGGAGACTGTGGTTGGAGTCCCCTCGCTGTGTCTCTAAAAGAACCAAGATGAACAAGTCATGGCTCTCAGAGGACTTTTCTTCCCCTGGGTCAGCCAGGGGACGGGAAAGGCACGCGTATTTTTGAGAGTGCTTCATGCAAAGCATCTTTTTCTTTTTCAAAAGGGGGCTCAACCGATGCCAGTCAAGTGGGGTGTGTGTGGCCCAGTTAGTGGCAACGAGGGAGACTGTGGTTGGAGTCCCCTCGCTGTGTCTCTAAAAGAACCAAGATGAACAAGTCATGGCTCTCAGAGGACTTTTCTTCCCCTGGGTCAGCCAGGGGACGGGAAAGGCACGCGTATTTTTGAGAGTGCTTCATGCAAAGCATCTTTTTCTTTGTCAAAAGGGGGGCTCAACCGATGCCAGTCAAGTGGGGTGTGTGTGGCCCAGTTAGTGGCAACGAGGGAGACTGTGGTTGGAGTCCCCTCGCTGTGTCTCTAAAAGAACCAAGATGAACAAGTCATGGCTCTCAGAGGACTTTTCTTCCCCTGGGTCAGCCAGGGGACGGGAAAGGCACGCGTATTTTTGAGAGTGCTTCATGCAAAGCATCTTTTTCTTTTTCAAAAGGGGGCTCAACCGATGCCAGTCAAGTGGGGTGTGTGTGGCCCAGTTAGTGGCAACGAGGGAGACTGTGGTTGGAGTCCCCTCGCTGTGTCTCTAAAAGAACCACTTTTCTTCCCCTGGGTCAGCCAGGGGACGGGAAAGGCACGCGTATTTTTGAGAGTGCTTCATGCAAAGCATCTTTTTCTTTTTCAAAAGGGGGCTCAACCGATGCCAGTCAAGTGGGGTGTGTGTGGCCCAGTTAGTGGCAACGAGGGAGACTGTGGTTGGAGTCCCCTCGCTGTGTCTCTAAAAGAACCAAGATGAACAAGTCATGGCTCTCAGAGGACTTTTCTTCCCCTGGGTCAGCCAGGGGACGGGAAAGGCACGCGTATTTTTGAGAGTGCTTCATGCAAAGCATCTTTTTCTTTTTCAAAAGGGGGCTCAACCGATGCCAGTCAAGTGGGGTGTGTGTGGCCCAGTTAGTGGCAACGAGGGAGACTGTGGTTGGAGTCCCCTCGCTGTGTCTCTAAAAGAACCAAGATGAACAAGTCATGGCTCTCAGAGGACTTTTCTTCCCCTGGGTCAGCCAGGGGACGGGAAAGGCACGCGTATTTTTGAGAGTGCTTCATGCAAAGCATCTTTTTCTTTTTCAAAAGGGGGCTCAACCGATGCCAGTCAAGTGGGGTGTGTGTGGCCCAGTTAGTGGCAACGAGGGAGACTGTGGTTGGAGTCCCCTCGCTGTGTTTTACATGCTTTTAGAAGGGCATGAAATGGCTTGGAGGTTGACTTTCATCATATGCAAACTGTTGGCTACCAAAATGCTGCCTTTCCAACAACTGTGGTTATAGGCAATGAGGAACATACTGATGAAGATGAGACGCAGATACCCGATTGGGATGACAACTTAAATATTCGGTCAGGGCAAGAAGAAACTCGGTCTGAGGGGTAGGGGAGTGCAAACACAACAATTGATGATTAAGTTCTAGATCACACCTACTGTCAACCCACAGTCAGACACTCGAGGAGGTCAACAGAGGCGGTGGAGGAGGATGCAACCGACGTCGAAGTAACCTGGCGCCTTCCTGGACACAGTCGGAGCACTGGTAGCACGTCTACAACTGCATCCTCAGCCACCACTCTGCCTCTGAGCATTATTCGGGGTGGATCAACAGGTCGCATGGCCTCTAAGCCTTGCCTAGCCAGGTCCTTTTTTGACATAGAAAAAGATCGCCCAAATTATGTGATCTGTAAAATTTGTCATGGTTCTCTTAGTAGAGGTCAAAACCTCAGCAGTTTGACAACTTCTTCCATGAATCGTCACATGAATAAATATCATATGGCCCGATGGGAAGCTCACCGTGCTGCAATGCGGCCTAGCGGAGCGAACCATCCACCGCCTGCCCCTTCCAGTGCATCCGCGCGCTCGTCATCTTCTAGGACTGTGGGGACAGCTGTCACACCTGTTTTTCCACCCACAACTTCCACCACTGTAACCGCAACAGGCAGTTTGCTTGGTAGGTCGTCAGTTGGTTTGGAAGGGGAAACAAGTGAGTGTGTACAGCTCTCTCAGACATCGATAGCACCAACTTTGGATGAAGGCAACATCATGTCTCCGCCTGCACTTTCCTCACAAAGCTGCATTTTTCCAGGGACACCCGACTCAACACCGTCTACACACAGCAGCCAGATCTCTGTCCCTCAGATGTGGTCAAATAAAAGGCCACTTCCTGCGACCCATGACAAAGCGAAGAGGTTGACTCTATCCCTCTGTAAGCTGTTGACTACAGAAATGCTGCCTTTCCGCCTAGTGGACACACAGGATTTTAGAGACCTTATGTCTGTCGCTGTGCCCCAGTACCAGATGCCTAGTCGCCACTACTTCTCTAAGAAAGGTGTGCCCGCGCTACACCAGCATGTCGCACACAACATCACCGCTTCCTTGAGAAACTCTGTGTGTGAACGGGTGCATTTCACCACCGATACTTGGACCAGTAAGCATGGACAGGGACGTTACATGTCGCTGACTGGCCACTGGGTAACTATGGTGATAGATGGTGAAGGGTCTGCTGCACAAGTCTTGCCGTCCCCACGACTTGTGTGTCAATCCTCTGTCTGTCCAAGTTCCGCCACTGCTTCTGCATCCTCCACCTCATCTGGGTCCTCCACCTCCGCCCCAAGCCTGCCTGGTCAGGCCACCAGCGTTCTCACTGCGCAGAAGGAATCACGCACCCCTCATTACTATGCTGGTAGCAGAGCGCAACGGCATCAGGCGGTCTTTAGCTTGACATGTCTTTGAAATAGGAGTCACACAGCGACTGAGTTGTGGGCAGCTCTGGAGACTGATTTTGATAAATGGTTGTCTCCACTCAACCTGCAGCCTGGTAAGGCCGTGTGCGACAATGCTGCAAACCTGGGTGCGGCCCTTCGCCTGGGCAAGGTGACACACGTGCCTTGTATGGCTCACGTGTTTAACCTTGTTGTCCAGCAATTTTTAACACACTATCCCGGCCTAGATGGCCTTCTGACCAGGGCACGGAAACTGTCTGCAGTGCTCACTTCCGCCGTTCAACCGCCGCACCGGAGCGACTTGCATCGCTCCAGAAGTCTTTCGGCCTGCCGGTTCATCGCCTGAAATGCGATGTGGCGACACGCTGGAATTCAACTCTCCACATGTTACAGCGACTGTGGCAGCACCGGCGAGCCCTGGTGCAATACGTCATGATGTATAGCCTGGGCCAACGAGATGCAGAAGTGGGGCAGATCACCCTGATGGAGTGATCTCAGATCAAGGACCTATGCACCCTTCTGCACAGTTTCGACATGGCGACGAATATGTTTAGCGCTGACAATGCCATTATCAGCATGACGATTACAGTCATTTACATGCTGGAGCACACGCTAAACACTATTCGTAGTCAGGGGGTGGGACAACAGGAAGGGGAGGAACTACAGGAGGATTCATATGCGCAAGACACAACAACATCACCAAGGTCCAGACGTTCATCATCACCAACGCGGCAGGCATGGGACCATGGGGGACAGGGATCAACAAGGGCGCATGGTAGCAGGCGACATGTTGAGGAAGGTGCAGGAGGACATGAAGATATGGAGGACGAACTGTCCATGGACATGGAAGACTCAGCAGATGAGGGGGACCTTGGTCAAATTTCAGTTGAAAGAGGTTGGGGGGAGATGACAGAGGAAGAAAGAACGGTTAGCACCTCTATGCCACAAACACAGCGTGGACTTGGTGCGCATGGCTGCGCAAGACACATGAGTGCCTTCTTGTTGCACTACCTCCAACATGACCCTCGTATTGTCAAAATTAGAAGTGATGATGACTACTGGCTTGCCACACTATTAGATCCCCGGGACAAGTCCAAATTTTGTGACATAATTCCACCCATAGAAAGGGACGCACGTATGCAGGAGTATCAGCAGAAGCTGTTACTCGATCTTAGCTCGGCTTTTCCACCAAACAACCGTGCAGGTGAAGGGAGTGATTCTCCCAGTTGTAACTTGACAAACATGGGACGGCCTCGTCATCTTCAACAGTCTACCCGTACCAGTAGGACCGTATCTGGTGCTGGTAACAGCAATTTTATGGAATCTTTTCATAATTTTTTTAGACCCTCCTTTGCAAGGCCACCAGAGACAACAAGTCTGACACATAGTCAACGGATGGAGAGGATGATACAGGAGTATCTCCAAATGAACATCGATGCAATGACTTTGCAAATGGAGCCTTGCTCCTTTTGTGCTTCAAATCTAGAAAAATGTCAAGAGCTCTCCAGTTACGCCTCGAAGATTTTGTCGTGTCCAGCTGCCAGCGTTGTCTCTGAACGTGTCTTCAGTGCTGCTGGGTGTGTGCTGACAGATAAGCGCACGCGTCTGTCCAGTGACAATGTGGACAGACTGACGTTCATCAAAATGAACAAGTCATGGATCCAGAAGGAATTTACTACCCCTGTGTCATCCTGGGGAGAGTAAATGCTTGTGGATTTGGAATGTGCTTGATGCAAATCAAAACATCCTGTTTGCAACTAGGGCACAAGTGCTGCCACTGATAAGGTGTCTGTGTGGGGCACAATTTTTGGAAAAAAAGGGAGACTCCGCTTGGAGTAACCCTTGCTTGCTGTGTTTTTTAAAAATGATACAAGATGAACAGATCTGAAGGCAAGATGAAGCCAACATCATGTCTCCGCCTGCACTTTTCTCACAAACCTGCATTTTTCCAGGGACACCCTACTCAACACCGTCTACAGACAGCAGCCAGATCTCTGTCCCTCAGATGTGGTCAAATAAAAGGCCACTTACTGCGACCCATGACAAAGCTAAGTGGTTGACTCTATCCCTCTGTAAGCTGTTGGCTACCGAAATGCTGCCTTTACGCGTAGTGGACACACAGGATTTTACAGACCTTATGTCTGTCGCTGTGCCCCAGTACCAGATGCCCAATCACCACTGCTTCTCCAAGAAAAGCATGCCCGCGCTACACCGGCATGTCGCACACAACATCACCACTTCCTTGAGAAAATCTGTGTGCGACAGGGTGCATTTCAACACAGATACTTGGACCAGTAAGCATAGACAGGGTCAGTACATGTCACTGACTGGGCACTGGCAAACTATGGTGAGAGATGGAGAAGGGTCTGCTGTACAAGTCTTGCCGTCCCCACGAGTTGTTTCAATCCTTGTTCTGTATGTAGAAGTTAATACACTGCTTCTGCCTCTTCAACCTCGTGTGGGTCCTCTACCTTTGCGCAAACCCTGTGTGGTCAGGCCACCCTTCCTTGCAACTGCGCACAAGGACTACCACACACCTCCTTACTATGCTGGCAGCAGAGCTCAATGCCATCAGGCGGTCAAAGTTTTACTTTGAAATGTATGGGAAATGTGAGTCACACCGCTATTACAGAGAATAGTAGTCAGGCAGGGTCAAAACATTAATTGAGGAACAGGAACAGAATGGGACGGCCAGGACTTAATCAGAAAACAAGCAGAGGTGAAATGCGTATCGGCCAACAAGGTACATAAACAGCAAGCAGGAAAAGTAGTCAGGTAACAAGCACACAAAATCATAAAACTGAACTGGGGGTAAAATTAACCAGAGGTTCATAGCTATGTCTGGCAGTGGTCTGCAGACAGGATGGGCATAAAAAAGGGTGTGGTGTCTTCCCATTGGTTGTAGCTGAATGATGGTATTTCATCTGTGAGATACCCACCAGCTACATTCAGCCAGAGATTCTGCATCTGTCAAGGTAATGCAGCCCAGTGGGTGAGCATAACCTGCGTCCACCTGCGCCGCTGGCATCGACTACTCTCCCATCATCAGCACTATTCATGAAAGGAACACGTTGTCACCTGGCGACCGGAGTACAAATTGACGGAGCGGACTCCGTTGGTGACTTAACAGCCGTGTGCGGCAATGATGCAAACCTGGCTGCGGGCCATCCTCAGGGCAATGTGACACACGTGCCTTTTATGGCTCACGTGTTGATCCGAATTCTCCAGCAATTTTTAAAACACCATCACGGCCTACATGTCCTTGTGCAGCGGGCACGCTCGCTATGTGCTCACTTCCATCGTGCGCACACAGCAGCTCAACAACTTTCATCACTCCGGAAGTCTTAGGGTCTGGCAGTTAAACGCCGTAAATGCGATGTTCCGACACGCAGGAATTGGAATCTGCACATGTTGCAGCGTGTGTGGCAGCAGCGCAGAGCCCTGCTGAAATACGGTAAGACATATAGCCTGGGATAAGTTGATCCAGAGGTGGTGCCGATCACGCTGCTGGAGTGGTGTCAGATCAAGGACCTATGCACCCTGCTACACAGTTTTGAAATGTCGACGAAGATGTTTAGCACTGGCAATGTCATTCTCAGCGTGACAATTCTGGTCATCTACATGATGGAGCACACTGTAATTATTATTCGGAGTCAGGTGTTGGGACAAGAGGAAGGGGAGGAAGTACAGGAGGAGTCATATGCGGAAGGGATAACAAGATCTACGAGGTCCAGATGGTCAGCGGCACCTATGCGGCAGTCATGGTGAGGGAGAGGGATTAACAAGGGCGCATAGTATCAGCAAAAAGTGTTGATGAAAGTGCAGGAGCCCATGAAGAAATGGAGGACGAACTGGCGATGGGCATGGAAGACTCAGCAGATGAGTGAGAGCTTGCTCACATTTCGGTTGTGCGAGGTTGTGGGTAGAGGGCAGAGGAAGGATGCACGATTCTCACCTCTCTGCCACCAACACACCAAGGACTTGGTCCTCCTGGATGCACAAGACACATGAGCGCCTTCTTGCTGCACTACCTACATGACCCTCGGATTGTATGAATTTGAAGTAATCCTGAATACTGGGTTGCCACACTGTTAGATCCCCGGTACAAGACAAAATTTGGCGAACTAATTCCTGCCATAGAAATAGACGCACGTATACAGGAGTATCTGCAGAATGTGGTACGCAATCTTAGATCTACTTTTCCACTAAACACCAGTGCTGCACAGAGTGAATCTCAACACTTTGTCATGGATAGGAGGAAATGGTCTTTTACTTGTCCACATCGGAGGGACCGAGGGATGGCTGCTGTGCTGAGATGGCGTTGAGTACGGTGTCCCTGCACAGTTGCACTTTTGGTCATATCCCAAAATGAGTTGAAAAAGGACAGATGCTGTTGGAAAGGGGAACAGGTGTGTTGGAAAGGGGAAAAAAATTTTGGTCCGTGGATTTGGTGGTTAAACAACTGTAACATTTGCTGAAGAAACAACATCTGTTACAGTGGGACTGGCAGATTTGGATAAAGTGGTATATAATCTGTGACCGCTATATAACAAAAATTAATAAGAAAAGAAAGAGAAAGGTATATATCACCTTCAGCAGTCAGTGTCCACCGTGCTCCCAGTTGGAAAAGGAGAGGTTGGCAACTTGAAGGTTTGGTGGAGGATACAGAGCTGTGTGGCTATGAAACTAATAGTAGCCTGAACCGAGTTAGACGCCATTCGGATCTGGAGACTGTGAGCCCTGTTAGCGTCACAGGGTCCACATGCCCACCCAGCCCAGGAACTCCCTGTTAACAACACAGGGGCCATTGAGTACGCTGACCGTGTGCGTAGGGGCCACACCTGTGGACAGCAGGCGCATCAGCAGCAGCAGGCCTGTTAATGCCACTGGGCTGCACAAGCAGGACTGTTAGGACAGGAGCTGGTCTTAACCGTTCTGCGTTACCAACTGTGGTGGTGGCCTGCATCCACCACCCTATCCCTGCCTACCTCTGGCCTAAAGCCGCAATGGGTTCAACACATGGAGGTGTGCTCTTTCGGAGCATAATAGAAGACTGCGCACCTCCTTGTTGGCTCCAGCCCCTTTTATAACCTGGGTCCGCCCCAAACCAGGGTGAACCACAATGCACCTCCTGGAGACAAAAGCAGAGTGACACGTCATGAGTGGCATAACTAGCGTCCTATTTGGAAACGCAACTTCAATGATGACCTCATGGCTGCCATGACCCAAACACCTCACCAGTCATCGTCTGACCATCAATAATGCGGTGACAAGTCATAGGTGTGGGCCTCTGCAAGCCATTTGGGAGGACACCTGATGCCCTGTGGTCTATATGGGACCCCCACATCAGGGCCAGGGCCAAAGAGTTCATTACCGGACCTAGTCTCTGATGCAGGAAGTGCCTGAGCATGCTCAGTAGCATGAAATACAGTCTCTGAAAAAAGACTATCAGCTTTAGCATGGTGTCTAGGCACAAAACAGGACTTAGACCCGGCACAGAATGCAAGCACCTGTGCAAAGAGGCTTTTCACACTTAGTGTGGGAGCATGCGCTGTATCCCGAAATGAAGACTTAGCGTCAGGAATGGCACAGTCAGGCTGAGCATACTCACTAGGCGAAACACTGTAATTATGCTGCAGCTGGGGTACATCGGCACACGCATGCGCACTAGCTGCCTCTCCACACTTAGACGTGGAGGGGAAATTTGTCTTGGAGATGCTGTCTATGAACAGAAGGAAAAGCTAAAGGAAGCCTGACTTTCTATCCCTCCGAATTATGAAATGCAGCAATGAATTCCATGAGTTTGCTATAACATTAGCGTAGCTAAATGTGCATGAGGGTGTGATGTAGAGGTGCTAGAAATAGCTTGTCACCAGTGGGGCACTAATGGAATACAACAGCCAGTTCTATGATGCCACAAAATGGCAGTATTTTGTGCTATCATTATAGCTTATTAAAAACAGAGCACGAGGTTGTCATGCAGAGGTGCTGCACATAGATTTGCAGTAGTGTGAATAGACAAAAGTACAATAGCCACGTTTAGGATACAACTAGGTACACTGAGTGTTTGCTACTATAAATGGCTGAGTTTAAAAAAGTTTGAGTGTGCAATGCAGGCAGACGTGCTGCAAATAACGTTCCAATACTGTGAATTGACAAAAGTACAATAGCCACGTTTAGGATACAACTAGGTACAGTGAGTGTTTGCTAGTATAATGGCTGAGTTTAAAAAAGTTTGAGTGTGCAATGCAGGCAGACGTGCTGCAAATAACGTTCCAATACTGTGAATTGACAAAAGTACAATAGCCACGTTTAGGATACAACTAGGTACACTGAGTGTTTGCTACTATAAATGGCTGAGTTTAAAAAAGTTTGAGTGTGCAATGCAGGCAGACGTGCTGCAAATAACGTTCCAATACTGTGAATTGACAAAAGTACAATAGCCACGTTTAGGATACAACTAGGTACAGTGAGTGTTTGCTAGTATAATGGCTGAGTTTAAAAAAGTTTGAGTGTGCAATGCAGGCAGACGTGCTGCAAATAACGTTCCAATACTGTGAATTGACAAAAGTACAATAGCCACGTTTAGGATACAACTAGGTACAGTGAGTGTTTGCTAGTATAATGGCTGAGTTTAAAAAAGTTAGAGTGTGCAATGCAGGCAGACGTGCTGCAAATAACGTTCCAATACTGTGAATAGACAAAAGTACAATAGCCACGTTTAGGATACAACTAGGTACACTGAGTGTTTGCTACTATAAATGGCTGAGTTTAAAAAAGTTTGAGTGTGCAATGCAGGCAGACGTGCTGCAAATAACGTTCCAATACTGTGAATTGACAAAAGTACAATAGCCACGTTTAGGATACAACTAGGTACACTGAGTGTTTGCTACTATAAATGGCTGAGTTTAAAAAAGTTTGAGTGTGCAATGCAGGCAGACGTGCTGCAAATAACGTTCCAATACTGTGAATTGACAAAAGTACAATAGCCACGTTTAGGATACAACTAGGTACAGTGAGTGTTTGCTAGTATAATGGCTGAGTTTAAAAAAGTTTGAGTGTGCAATGCAGGCAGACGTGCTGCAAATAACGTTCCAATACTGTGAATTGACAAAAGTACAATAGCCACGTTTAGGATACAACTAGGTACAGTGAGTGTTTGCTAGTATAATGGCTGAGTTTAAAAAAGTTAGAGTGTGCAATGCAGGCAGACGTGCTGCAAATAACGTTCCAATACTGTGAATAGACAAAAGTACAATAGCCACGTTTAGGATACAACTAGGTACACTGAGTGTTTGCTACTATAAATGGCTGAGTTTAAAAAAGTTTGAGTGTGCAATGCAGGCAGACGTGCTGCAAATAACGTTCCAATACTGTGAATTGACAAAAGTACAATAGCCACGTTTAGGATACAACTAGGTACACTGAGTGTTTGCTACTATAAATGGCTGAGTTTAAAAAAGTTTGAGTGTGCAATGCAGGCAGACGTGCTGCAAATAACGTTCCAATACTGTGAATTGACAAAAGTACAATAGCCACGTTTAGGATACAACTAGGTACAGTGAGTGTTTGCTAGTATAATGGCTGAGTTTAAAAAAGTTTGAATGTGCAATGCAGGCAGACGTGCTGCAAATAACGTTCCAATACTGTGAATTGACAAAAGTACAATAGCCACGTTTAGGATACAACTAGGTACAGTGAGTGTTTGCTAGTATAATGGCTGAGTTTAAAAAAGTTAGAGTGTGCAATGCAGGCAGACGTGCTGCAAATAACGTTCCAATACTGTGAATAGACAAAAGTACAATAGCCACGTTTAGGATACAACTAGGTACACTGAGTGTTTGCTACTATAAATGGCTGAGTTTAAAAAAGTTTGAGTGTGCAATGCAGGCAGACGTGCTGCAAATAACGTTCCAATACTGTGAATTGACAAAAGTACAATAGCCACGTTTAGGATACAACTAGGTACACTGAGTGTTTGCTACTATAAATGGCTGAGTTTAAAAAAGTTTGAGTGTGCAATGCAGGCAGACGTGCTGCAAATAACGTTCCAATACTGTGAATTGACAAAAGTACAATAGCCACGTTTAGGATACAACTAGGTACAGTGAGTGTTTGCTAGTATAATGGCTGAGTTTAAAAAAGTTTGAGTGTGCAATGCAGGCAGACGTGCTGCAAATAACGTTCCAATACTGTGAATTGACAAAAGTACAATAGCCACGTTTAGGATACAACTAGGTACAGTGAGTGTTTGCTAGTATAATGGCTGAGTTTAAAAAAGTTAGAGTGTGCAATGCAGGCAGACGTGCTGCAAATAACGTTCCAATACTGTGAATAGACAAAAGTACAATAGCCACGTTTAGGATACAACTAGGTACACTGAGTGTTTGCTACTATAAATGGCTGAGTTTAAAAAAGTTTGAGTGTGCAATGCAGGCAGACGTGCTGCAAATAACGTTCCAATACTGTGAATTGACAAAAGTACAATAGCCACGTTTAGGATACAACTAGGTACAGTGAGTGTTTGCTAGTATAATGGCTGAGTTTAAAAAAGTTAGAGTGTGCAATGCAGGCAGACGTGCTGCAAATAACGTTCCAATACTGTGAATAGACAAAAGTACAATAGCCACGTTTAGGATACAACTAGGTACACTGAGTGTTTGCTACTATAAATGGCTGAGTTTAAAAAAGTTTGAGTGTGCAATGCAGGCAGACGTGCTGCAAATAACGTTCCAATACTGTGAATTGACAAAAGTACAATAGCCACGTTTAGGATACAACTAGGTACAGTGAGTGTTTGCTAGTATAATGGCTGAGTTTAAAAAAGTTAGAGTGTGCAATGCAGGCAGACGTGCTGCAAATAACGTTCCAATACTGTGAATAGACAAAAGTACAATAGCCACGTTTAGGATACAACTAGGTACACTGAGTGTTTGCTACTATAAATGGCTGAGTTTAAAAAAGTTTGAGTGTGCAATGCAGGCAGACGTGCTGCAAATAACGTTCCAATACTGTGAATTGACAAAAGTACAATAGCCACGTTTAGGATACAACTAGGTACAGTGAGTGTTTGCTAGTATAATGGCTGAGTTTAAAAAAGTTAGAGTGTGCAATGCAGGCAGACGTGCTGCAAATAACGTTCCAATACTGTGAATAGACAAAAGTACAATAGCCACGTTTAGGATACAACTAGGTACACTGAGTGTTTGCTACTATAAATGGCTGAGTTTAAAAAAGTTTGAGTGTGCAATGCAGGCAGACGTGCTGCAAATAACGTTCCAATACTGTGAATTGACAAAAGTACAATAGCCACGTTTAGGATACAACTAGGTACAGTGAGTGTTTGCTAGTATAATGGCTGAGTTTAAAAAAGTTAGAGTGTGCAATGCAGGCAGACGTGCTGCAAATAACGTTCCAATACTGTGAATAGACAAAAGTACAATAGCCACGTTTAGGATACAACTAGGTACACTGAGTGTTTGCTACTATAAATGGCTGAGTTTAAAAAAGTTTGAGTGTGCAATGCAGGCAGACGTGCTGCAAATAACGTTCCAATACTGTGAATTGACAAAAGTACAATAGCCACGTTTAGGATACAACTAGGTACAGTGAGTGTTTGCTAGTATAATGGCTGAGTTTAAAAAAGTTAGAGTGTGCAATGCAGGCAGACGTGCTGCAAATAACGTTCCAATACTGTGAATAGACAAAAGTACAATAGCCACGTTTAGGATACAACTAGGTACACTGAGTGTTTGCTACTATAAATGGCTGAGTTTAAAAAAGTTTGAGTGTGCAATGCAGGCAGACGTGCTGCAAATAACGTTCCAATACTGTGAATTGACAAAAGTACAATAGCCACGTTTAGGATACAACTAGGTACAGTGAGTGTTTGCTAGTATAATGGCTGAGTTTAAAAAAGTTTGAGTGTGCAATGCAGGCAGACGTGCTGCAAATAACGTTCCAATACTGTGAATTGACAAAAGTACAATAGCCACGTTTAGGATACAACTAGGTACAGTGAGTGTTTGCTAGTATAATGGCTGAGTTTAAAAAAGTTTGAGTGTGCAATGCAGGCAGACGTGCTGCAAATAACGTTCCAATACTGTGAATTGACAAAAGTACAATAGCCACGTTTAGGATACAACTAGGTACAGTGAGTCTTTGCTAGTATAATGGCTGAGTTTAAAAAAGTTTGAGTGTGCAATGCAGGCAGACGTGCTGCAAATAACGTTCCAATACTGTGAATTGACAAAAGTACAATAGCCACGTTTAGGATACAACTAGGTACAGTGAGTGTTTGCTAGTATAATGGCTGAGTTTAAAAAAGTTAGAGTGTGCAATGCAGGCAGACGTGCTGCAAATAACGTTCCAATACTGTGAATAGACAAAAGTACAATAGCCACGTTTAGGATACAACTAGGTACACTGAGTGTTTGCTACTATAAATGGCTGAGTTTAAAAAAGTTTGAGTGTGCAATGCAGGCAGACGTGCTGCAAATAACGTTCCAATACTGTGAATAGACAAAAGTACAATAGCCACGTTTAGGATACAACTAGGTACACTGAGTGTTTGCTACTATAAATGGCTGAGTTTAAAAAAGTTTGAGTGTGCAATGCAGGCAGACGTGCTGCAAATAACGTTCCAATACTGTGAATTGACAAAAGTACAATAGCCACGTTTAGGATACAACTAGGTACACTGAGTGTTTGCTACTATAAATGGCTGAGTTTAAAAAAGTTAGAGTGTGCAATGCAGGCAGACGTGCTGCAAATATCGTTCCAATACTGTGAATAGACAAAAGTACAATAGCCACGTTTAGGATACAACTAGGTACACTGAGTGTTTGCTAGTATAATGGCTTAGTTAAAATGAGTTTGAGTGTGCAATGCAGGCAGACGCGCTATGCAAATGTCTTTGCACTAGTGGGACTATAGCAAAGTCCAATAGCCACGTATAGGATGCCACTAGGTACACTGAGTGTTTGCTAGTATAATGGCTTGGTTTTAATGAGTTGGAGTGTGCAATGCAGGCAGACGCGCTCTGCAAATGTCTTTGCACTAGTGGGACTATAGCAAAGTCCAATAGCCACGTATAGGATGCCACTAGGTACACTGAGTGTTTGCTAGTATAATGGCTTGGTTAGAATGAGTTGTAGTGTGCAATGCAGGCAGATGTGCTCTGCTAATGTCTTTGCACTAGTGGGACTATAGCAAAGTCCAATAGCCACGTATAGGATGCCACTAGGTACACTGAGTGTTTGCTAGTATAATGGCTTAGTTAAAATGAGTTTGAGTGTGCAATGCAGGCAGACGCGCTATGCAAATGTCTTTGCACTAGTGGGACTATAGCAAAGTCCAATAGCCACGTATAGGATGCCACTAGGTACACTGAGTGTTTGCTAGTCTAATGGCTTGGTTAGAATGAGTTGTAGTGTGCAATGCAGGCAGATGTGCTCTGCTAATGTCTTTGCACTAGTGGGACTATAGCAAAGTCCAATAGCCACGTATAGGATGCCACTAGGTACACTGAGTGTTTGCTAGTATAATGGCTTAGTTAAAATGAGTTTGAGTGTGCAATGCCGGCAGACGCGCTATGCAAATGTCTTTGCACTAGTGGGACTATAGCAAAGTCCAATAGCCACGTATAGGATGCCACTAGGTACACTGAGTGTTTGCTAGTATAATGGCTTGGTTTTAATGAGTTGGAGTGTGCAATGCAGGCAGACGCGCTCTGCAAATGTCTTTGCACTAGTGGGACTATAGCAAAGTCCAATAGCCACGTATAGGATGCCACTAGGTACACTGAGTGTTTGCTAGTATAATGGCTTGGTTAGAATGAGTTGTAGTGTGCAATGCAGGCAGACGCGCTCTGCAAATGTCTTTGCACTAGTGGGACTATAGCAAAGTCCAATAGCCACGTATAGGATGCCACTAGGTACACTGAGTGTTTGCTAGTATAATGGCTTGTTTAGAATGAGTTGTAGTGTGCAACGCAGGCAGACGCGCTCTGCAAATGTCTTTGCACTAGTGGGACTATAGCAAAGTCCAATAGCCACGTATAGGATGCCACTAGGTACACTGAGTGTTTGCTAGTATAATGGCTTAGTTATCAGTTGGAGTGTGCAGAGGACAAGAGGGTACAGTGGCAGGATTGTGGTGCTCTGGGTAGAGGAATGGAAGCCTGCCTTTCTATTCCCTCCTAATGGTGAAATGCAGGTAGGAAATCCCTGACCTGGGCTACACAGACGCTGTTGCTGTTTGCAGGACCTGTCACCTATGGCTCTCTGACCCTGCCGGTTGGAGCCCTTAAAAGGACTGCTATAAAGTGCTCTCCCTAAGCTGTCTAACGCTGTGTATGCAGCGCATACAGCTGTATCGGCTATAGGACTCAGGAAGACGGAGCTGCGACAGTGATGTCTGACACCAAAGACGCAGAAGGCAGATAATGGCGTCCGTGAAGAAAATGTCCGGTTTTATAATGCAGGGACATGTGACATGCAGATCCTATCACACATGCCGTTGCTTCTCTGGCTCAAAGTCCACTTAGCTGTGTGTGTGTCTGGGATTGGCTGACATGCTGGCCCGCCCCACAAGACGCGCGCACTTAGGGAAGGAAGACAAGAAAAAAAAAAAAAAAAAATGGCGATCGCCATTATAGAAACAGCAGTGATCTGAAGGCGCTGTTCACGCACACTATACACTGAAATGTGATAATAGTTTGATTCACAGAGTGACTTACACTATTACAGCAGAAACCAAGCTATGATTTAGCTGTTTTTTGGCTGCTAGAACCGTTCTCGAACGTTTCTAGAACTACCGAGCTTTTGCAAAAAGCTCGAGTTCTAGTTCGATCTAGAACATGCCCCAAAATCACTCGAGCCGCGAACTGGAGAACCACGAACCACGAACCGCGCTCAACTCTACTTACGAGTGTTATGGTTGTAATTTATAATTATTACAAACATTTTGTAACTGGTGACAAACAAGGTAAACAGCCAGAGCTTCAGCTTGAGCTTCTGATAAAACATTAGTAGAATTTTGATTTAACACAGTAGGAGAGGACGACCAGCTGATGGTTAGCAACTGCATAGGACACCTTGAAGGAGACATCAATGAGGATACAATTCATGAATTAAAAAAAAAATACAACAGGGATACAACAGAGGACAATAAAATAATGATTTTTTTTTGCATCTAAAAGTGATTATTTTGACCTCAACTACTTCCTGAAATGTCCCAAAATGGTGTAAGAACTCGATGAATAATTTGACTCTTAAACAGCGTTTTACAATATATGCACCATGATGGCCTTTGAGAGCAGTGGCGTTAGGTCAAAGTGGCCTTCAAGAGGGAATGTCACACTGGTCCAACTCCCATAGCAACTAACTGTCCCGGATCCAGCAGGACTATTCCAATTTGAGGAAGCTGTACCAACGCCCACTCACTCCATATGATGACTTCTCTCTTGCCATCTTCATTGCGCCATGCCTCCTCCTCGGGGGCAGGCTGGCATCTCTCATACAATCAACATTTCTTCTCTTTTCTTGAGATTTGGTGTTACTGGCGTTCGAACACACAACCTGCATCATTGTAGGCAGCAGCAAAAGCCATGAACCATAGTCTGAACTGACAACAAGCATAGGAGAATTTTCCACACTTGAATGTGCTTTGTATAATCTGAAATTTCAGACATATTGTACTGATACATAGAGATATAGTACATCTCTATATGCCAGTGCATTTCTATCTACATGTATTCTAGAGTGAAAATTAAAGTGAGCTTTTTTTTTTTTCTTATAAAATTATTAAAAAATAATGGCAACACACTGATCGAGTCACGGGGCCGCAGATGGTGGCGAGGAACAGCGCGATCCCATCCGTGTCCATTTAAATCGCACTGTCAGTATTTGACAGCACAATCTAAAGGGTTTGCATTTTTTGCCACGTTTTTTGGTGCACTTTTGTTGCTAGCAAGTTCTCACTTTTGACTTCCCAGCAAAGTCTATGAGAATTCAGACTTGCTGTGCGCAAGTTGCAGGTTTTTTTTGTCAAAATCGTCTGACAAAAAAGAAGTAGCATGTTCATTCTTCTTGCGTTTTTGTCACCCATTGAAATCAATGAGGGGATGAAAAACGCAAGGAAAAACGCACCAAATGGGTTGCGTTTTGCTTGCATTGTACCTGCGATTTTGTCTCCAAAAACAGTCACTCAAATTGTTCCAGGAGAATTTAATTCTGGAGTCTCTCTCTATTGTAGCTATCAATTATCCTATCCTATCATACTTTGTTTCTCTATTATAAAATGCATTAACAAAAACGCGGCAAAAATGCACCTACATTACAAGCGTTTTTTTTTGTTTTTTTATTTCAAGGCTCTCTAGGACAAGGTGCAGTTTTGGTTGCAGTTTGGGTGCAGTTTAAACCACAGTGTATGCATATAGCCTTAATGTCGCTTTACACGCAGCAACATCACTAGCGATGTCACTCGTGTAAGCACCCGCCCCCGTCGTTTGTGTGTCATGGGCAAATCGCTGCCTGTGGCGGAAAAAAACGCTAGTACCCGTCACACATACTTACCTTCCTAGCGACGTCGCTGTGGCCGGTGAACAGCCTCTTTTCTAAGGGGGCGGTTCGTGATGTGTCACAGCGACATCACACGGCAGGTGTCCAATAGAAGCGGAGGGGCGGAGAGCAGCCACATGAAACTCACGCCCACCTTGTTGCCGGAGGACGCAGGTACGGTGTTGTTCGTCGTTCCTGGGTTGTCACACGTAGCGATGTGTGCTGCCTCAGGAATGACGAACAACCTGCGTCCAGCACCAGCAACGATATTTGGGAAATGGACAACGTGTCAACAATCAATGATTTGGTGAGTATTTTGCATTGTTAGCGGTTGCTCGTATGTGTCACACACAACGACGTCGGTAACGAGGCCGGATATGCGTCACAAATTCTGTGAACCCAACAACATCTCGTTAGCGATGTTGTTGCATGTAAAGCGGTCTTTAGGCCTACATGTCTGCTGATCAGATCAGCAGATGTTGAAGGGGCGGTCAGGGACCTTGTTAGTCGTGACAAAGTCTGCTGTTCGGCTGCCGTGCAGCCCGGTGTTCTTCCTCTGCACCTCAACCGCTACTGTTGTGCAATACAGTAAAAAGCATACTTGTTCTTCATGCATCACAAGCACTGAAATGGTCACAGGTACTTTCAACCGAACTTCTTTACTTGTCAACTTCAAATACAGTTTCTTATCTCGCCTTAGGGGGGCACATTCTTGTTCTCCAAAGGGGTTACCATTAGCAGTGGATAATTTGCACATTTTACTGGCCAACCGCTTTCTTGATACTTGGGCTCTCTTTGGGGTCCCTCAGCTCCTCATTCTCTCCTTCAGCTTCACTATCCATGGCATAATCAACCTTCTTTCCGGTCAGTCAGGACCTACTCTTCTTTCAAGAGCCCACTGACCTTCCGCTGATTAAGGGAGTTTGTTAGGTCTCCACCAGGCTGCAGGCCGCACTGCGTGTCCAGCACCCAGATTCAACCCAGAAGGTCACGCAAAATTTAAAGTTATTGGGATTTTTCTCCACCACGTCTCTTACAGATGCCGTCTCTTCCTCTCCCTCAGGGACTCTCCTCACACCAACTGACTTCTTAACTGTTATTTTTCAAACTAAGCCCCACAGACACAGAGACAGAGACACACAGATACAGACACACAGACACACAGAGACACCGAGAGAGAGACAGAGATGGAGACAGGCAGACAAAGAGGTAGACTAACAGACAAAGAGAGACAGACTGAGGGAGCCAGACAGAGGGCAAGACACACAGACAGAGAGGGAGACAGACAGCCAGAGAGGGAGAGTGAGAGAGACAGAGGGACCCTTAGCTACTTTCCCGGGCAACACCGGGTAATACAGCTAGTAATGTATAAATTTAATGAATGTGTGTGACCAATGCAATACAATGGCATCTTTTACTGAGAGACTCCCATTATAAAGAAAGTAAATCTTGTGGACTTACTTGATTCTACTAACCAATTACATAAACTACTATATTGGACAAATGGAAAATAAAATAACACTCTTGTCCTCTGTCCAACTAATATACACTCTATACGCAGAAATATATTCATAGATATGTAAGGGGTGGACAGACCCCTTACAAGGAAGCACAGGTTTTCTCTGAAGTGGTTAATGCTGTCCCCATAGAAACTGTAGAGGAGGGAGGAGGAGCCGGCAGCTTAGGGGGAAAGGAAGTGTGTAAAAGTCAGTTGTGTCCGGGACGGGAGAGAGGAGACAGCCAGGGGCAGAGTGTGGAGCTGAGTGGGCAGAAAGAAAGAAAGAAAGAAGGGAGCTGGAAGAACAGGGAAGCCGGAGAGAAAAGGAGCGGGCCGAACCTCATAGTGCGAAGCAGTCCCGGTGTGGGTCCGGGCTGTGGGTAGCCATAAGTGGGAGCCAGGTGAAGTAGAGTAGCCGGGCACATCCCCACTGGAGGAGACGTCAGGGCAGGCTTTCCCCAGCTAAGAAAAGAACGTGAAGTCATCTGTAACTGCCGGTTTTTGGAAAGAGTTGTGAAATAAAGAATGTCTTTTATTTGCATCGAACCATGCCTGGAGAGTGTTTATACATCGGACGACATCTGCACCACCACACTCTGCCCCACCAAGACATCTCCCGTCCCGATAGTGACGGCGGAGCCAGGGGTAAGCCTGACAGAAGGGGCCACGACTACAAGCCCAGAGGCGCCCCTGGCACCCCGTTACATGTGGCGTAGTCGGCAGGATCCGGATCATATGCAAGGGGTCCCGCTCCAAGAAGAAGGAGATCAAGTGATGCCGAGGACACTGGATCCAGATTATTGGAAAAGAGTCCCGATCCCATGGTGGGAAGAGGAAGAAGTGCCTAAGGCGTTGGACCGGGCACAAGATGGCGGCAAGATGGCCGTTGTCTGTGAAGACACAGAAAGCGTGCGCAGAATTGGCGCCAAAAGAAGAGCCTGGGGCTGGCCGGTGCCGAAAAAGAAGTTCGGAGTACTCCGCCCAAAGAGGGGAGGTGCCGGTCCCAGGGCACGAAGGAAGATATGTGAAGTGGGCGGTGTTCCAGAGAAAAAGAAGAACCGCCGCGTAGGGGTCGACCTGATGTGTGAGACTGGGAGTGGAGTATACCCAAGAGCGGGAAAAGTAAGCCCGCCTCCACTTCCTCCAGCATCTCCACTGACCCCGACGCCATTACCAGAAACGCTGACTCCGAGCAAGATGGAGACTCCAGGAAGACAGCAAGCTGCGGTAGCCGCACTAGTAGCGACTAGCCTGGGCAGAGGACGCCCAAAGCAGACTGCGGCTGCGGAAGGACCCACCCTTAACCTACCGGCTGTGCCAGGAGGACCGGAGCGGCCCACTACACAAGAGGCCGCACAGTGGCAACAGGAAATCGAGTGGGAGGAATGCCAATACCGGCGGCGGTTGCAGCAAAGACCGGTGCTAGCTGAACTCTCCCACCCGAGATGTTGGAGCAACCCGCCAACTACGAGCCCTTCCGGAGGCTGCGCCGGTTGCCCGGACAGTCCCTGTCGGAGTACGTGCAGGCCCAACGAGCCGAATGGCAATGTGCATATCATCCGGAGTGACTTTTCAAGACCGGAAGATGGCGGGCCTGTTTTTGGTTCAACACCGGCGTTGTTTTGAGCCGGAAGAAGGTGTGTTGTTTGTAACCGTTCAAGTTGCTGAGCCCGGAGAGAGCCTGATGCTGGACTGAGCCAGGGGCTCCCTCCGCGTCGTTAAGAAGATTTTTGCCGAGTTGTGTTCCTGCCAGCTAACGTCTAAGACCGGGAGTGCTGCAAAAGCCTCCGGGCAGAAACTCCACTAAGACCGGGAGTGCCTGCCGACGGCCTCCGGGCACGACTAAGACCGGGAGCTTCCAGGAGGAACTCCGGGCGCTGGACTGGTGTGCCCTTGCGGGTGCCCTCAGGTGAACATGTTCGCAGTTTCATTAAAATGACTTTGTTTAGTTTTAAAATGTGATTTTAGATTTGTGCCTTGCCAGGAGGCTTAGGCTTAAAGAGGGGAGGTATGTAAGGGGTGGGCAGACCCCTTACAAGGAAGCACAGGTTTTCTCTGAAGTGGTTAATGCTGTCCCCATAGAAACTGTAGAGGAGGGAGGAGGAGCCGGCAGCTTAGGGGGAAAGGAAGTGTGTAAAAGTCAGTTGTGTCCGGGACGGGAGAGAGGAGACAGCCAGGGGCAGAGTGTGGAGCTGAGTGGGCAGAAAGAAAGAAAGAAAGAAGGGAGCTGGAAGAACAGGGAAGCCGGAGAGAAAAGGAGCGGGCGGAACCTCATAGTGCGAAGCAGTCCCGGTGTGGGTCCGGGCTGTGGGTAGCCATAAGTGGGAGCCAGGTGAAGTAGAGTAGCCGGGCACATCCCCACTGGAGGAGACGTCAGGGCAGGCTTTCCCCAGCTAAGAAAAGAACGTGAAGTCATCTGTAACTGCCGGTTTTTGGAAAGAGTTGTGAAATAAAGAATGTCTTTTATTTGCATCGAACCATGCCTGGAGAGTGTTTATACATCGGACGACATCTGCACCACCACACTCTGCCCCACCAAGACATCTCCCGTCCCGATAGTGACGGCGGAGCCAGGGGTAAGCCTGACAGAAGGGGCCACGACTACAAGCCCAGAGGCGCCCCTGGCACCCCGTTACAGATATATTTATCGTGTATGTCAGAAACATTTCAGCAAGTTTGCCAAGTCCAAACAAAAAATGGAGAGTGAACAAGCTCTTGTTCTGTGTTTGCATTGTATTTTTGGCCTCCGTTTTATGTTCCCGGGTAACAGACTTCAATTTTCCCAGTTAATTTAAGATTTCATTCAGATGTCTGTATTTGTTCTCGCATACAAAAAATAAAACAAGTGTCATCAGTGTTTGAGATCTGAGTTTCATCAGTATTTGGTCAGTGTCTGTTTTTACCATCAATGATTTTCACATATGGATAGATAGATAAATAAATAAATAAATAAATAATAAAGTTTCTCCTATTCCTTGCAATGTTAATCAGAGCTACACACTGATGCCATCTTTGTACTGTCCATAGTTTTCAAGGACCCAAAGTTTTGTATTGGTACTTTTCATCTGTGATGGCAGTAAAAATCCAGACTCGTTTCCGAGATTTTTGCACGGACACACGGTCCACAAAACACCACGGATATGTGAACAGTTCCATTTATTATTATGGTTACGTATTCTATCTGTGAAAATGATTGCTAAAACATGTATATGTAACATGTAAATCTGAATGAGGTCTAACAGTGATATGATAAATTTTAGCAATCACTCACTTTTAAACCCTGTTAGAAATCAGTGATCCCATTTTTTTTTTTTAACTATATTTTTATTCAAATTTTTCAATAACATAACACTGGCATAAGCAAATTCAGCATTGTAAATTCAACATTACATTGTCATGTTTGATCATCCCAAATTCCATACCAATTTTTAAAATCAATAACCGTAACATGGCAAGATAAAGCAAAGGAAAGCAGCGACCCCTTAACCCATCATTCTTATCATTCCCCCCATTGAACCCTTGTGAACATGGTAATGACATACAATAAAGAAGTCCCACTCAAATCGGTTATTTCCCCCTCTCCTTTTAGTCAGCTTTCAGCCTTTCCTCCCCCACCTCCAAGCCATCCAATGTATCCTTCAATTTTTCAGTATGATACCAGACTGTGTCTTTGAAAGGTGACATAATCCTGACTATTTCCTCCCGAGTACAATAGGCCAATATGAATTTCTTCCATTTGTTAAAGTGCTGTCGTATTCTATCCGCCCTCCTTTCTGCATCCAATCCTTCTATTTCAAGAAGATGCATGAGCTGACCCAAGATCTCTTCAATCGCGGGGACCCTAGACTCCAACCAATTTTTTAGTATCGCTCTCTTGGCTGCCAGAAGTATCACATGTATAAGTCTGGGTGGGTTAGTCATCTTCCCTTTGGTATCGTTCCCCTCCTCCCAATGGTGAAAAATAGCGAACCCAGGTGAGAGCCGAACTTCAAGACCCCACACCTTTTGTATACAACTTTTGATCTGTGACCATAATGGACTCAAATGGGGGCAGGACCACAACCCGTGAAGGAGATCAGTTCCACTACTCTTACACTTAGGGCAATACGTAAGCCTGTCTGGCTTTGTTGCTGATGGAGGGAGATTAAAACCATAAATTGCCTTGTGCATGATTCTAAATTGGGTTTCTCACCAATTCTCATTTAAAATTGATTTACGAAGAGCATTCCACCCTCCCCTAATTTTTACCCCCATAGACGGGTCCTCAAATTGTTTTTCCCAAGATTTAAATAAACCTTCCGGGTGCTGTCCTAATAATAGATCACGCATGGCTCCATAAAGAAAAGAGATAGATGATGAAGTTATTGAGTTCTTTACCAAACAATCAAAAGAGTTAAATACTACCTCCTGGGTCACATCATGCAACTGAGTCATAATACTATATCTCACTTGGTCATATTGGATTACTTGGTTAGGCCCCAGGCCAAGTGATCCCATTTTAATGAATAAAAATACCAAAATGCAAGCAAGGATAAAAGTAAAATAGTTATATTATAACAACAAAATAGTCCATTGTAAGAGTATAGCAATCAATGTAATTTGTGTAATAAATACCGGTAATCCCAAGTCACATACACATGGTTGCAGTTTTCTATTAAATGTCCATGAAGTTTAGCCCCTTAAAGAAATATAATATGGCACACATTGATTTCCAAGGTGTCCGACTATAACTCTGCCTCTGCCCACTTCCGATTTTCTGTTGGCTCTTGATTAACTATGATAATTGGAATATTCTCTTCTAACGGCGATTAATCATATGTGGCACTTCATACTGCATACTAAAAAGCTACAAATACATTTTTGTTTCTAAATAATCTTATTTTTTACCTGTCCTTTCAGGTCAGAAGTTAATGATACAGATATCCATGTGGTCACTATGGGCTACAATGCCGAGTCCCTATTCCAGAGGTGGACGGATGTGTTCAGAGGCTGATAACTCCACTTCTTTCGCCAGGAGCTCGCTTACAACTGTGGTGATGTTCACATACTTCAAACTTGATTGACATGTCATAAAAATATTTTAGCGGAAAACCTCTAAGACTCTTTAATCTCCTGGACTAATATTCCATCAACCACACCAGATATTTGTTATGCTGTTATTATTAGGACTGTAAAACATTTCCAAGACAAGGCTTTCTCAAAAAACACAAATAAAAAGACAGGATTTAATGTGTGAGTTTACTTTAAAAGTTACTTTTAATAAATAACTGGTAAATCAAATATAAACAAATCTGGAATGTACTTTTCTTAGTTTTTGAGCTTTGTCTGACCACGAGAAGATGTTGCGGAAAAGTTAGTTGGTTTATAGAAGTCCTGATTTAGTCTGGATTGTCCCTCACAGAGGATATAAGTCAATGTGGTCATTAGTGGTATTAGTGTCTCCTGTTCTGGCCCACATCCTGTATTAATGTCCCCCCATCCTCACCCTAATATCCCATGTCCTTGCCCCCATCCTGCAATAATGTCCTCATCCTCACCCTAATCCTATAAAAATACCCCTGTCCTAGCTCCCTTTCTGTAATATTGTCCTCAATCCTCACACTAATATCCCCTGTCCTTGCCCCCATCCTGCAATAATGTCCCAATCCTCACCCTAATCCTATAAAAATACCCCCTGTCCTGGCTCCCATTCTGTAATAATGTCCCCCATCCTCACCCTAATATACCCTGTCCTGGCCCCCAATCTGTAATAATATCTCCCATCTTAATCCTAATCCTAAATTAATATCCCCTGTCCTGGCTCCCATCCTATAGTAATGTCCCCTATTCTGGCCCCTTTCTTTATTAATGTTCCCCCTTCTGGAACCCTTCTCCAACATATAAGAAAAACAAAACAAAATGATTCTTCTTACTTGTTTGTGTTCCCATGGCAAACACAGTCCTCTTCCTCTTGCATAGCTGACTTAGATTGGAGGGTGGTGCATGACTGTGAAATCATGCGCTTCCCACAATGGGCAAACCAACATCAGTTGCTGGTCTTTAATTGGCCGGCGGTTTATATAGTCTGTAGAGTGGTGTGAGGGCCATTATACTATATAGAGGGCTGTGTAGGAATCATTTTACCATATTGAGGACCATTATACTGTATAGAGGGGCATTATACTGTATGGGGGGGCCATTATACTGTTAAGAGATCTGTGTGGGTGCCACCATATAGAGGGCTGTGGAGGTTTCTTAATGTGTTGGAGGACTGTTCGAGACATCATACTTTGAGAGGGTTGGGATACTATGGGGTCGTGTGGAGCGTAATGTGAAGGAATTCACTGTGGAGGTATAATATTGTGTTTGGGAGTAGAGATGGACAAACTGGCAGATGTTCAGGTTTGGGACCGTACTTGAACCCAAACTTGGCCCCGGATGCCAAACCTCATATATGTCTAAGGTACCCAAACTTAAGTGTTATAAAAAGGTGTTTTAAGGACTTGAGGGCTGTAAAAGAAAACAAAATGGGGATTAAAGCAGGACAGTTATTCTTACCAAGGCTCTCGAGTTGTAACACCACTTCCGGGGCTGATCATTAGATGTCATAAATATTCACTGCTTCCCCAGCCCACCCTCTGTTGCAGTATATGTGATTGGTTGCAGTCAGACCGCCGGCGTGCCAATGTCTGTAATTTTTTTTTTAACTTCGTTTTATTAACAATTTCAAACATGGTACAACTGACATTTGCCATATAAAGATAGCTCAGTATATAAATAGTAATATTTAAATATAACAATAAACAGTCATATAAAGTCCATAATATCTTTAGCACTTAAGATAGAACAAT